>NW_006204563.1:2842324-2853293 GCF_000334495.1 Tupaia belangeri chinensis
ATATTAAATAATAACCACTCAATTTAGAAAATACCAACTGTAATGAAAATGTCTCGAAGCGGTTTTATGGGTTTTTATTTTATATTTTGGAAGGCATTATAATATTGAATATTATAAAATAAGTACATAAAGAAAGGCAGAAGAAGATCTGCTTTTTTTTTTTTTTTTGCAATATAAGAGAAAGAGAGCACAGGAAGGAGCGAGGTGTTTTTTCCTGATGGGGTCTTGTCACATTGAGACCCTCCCTGCCCCAGTCTGGCAGCTAGCTAAGCCCAGTTGTGCAACTCTGTGCTGGTCTTTACAGGTGGTGCTGGGAACTGAACCCAGGCCTCTCCTACTGCTGGCCTCAGCCACTATGCAGCAGTGTCCTCCTATCTGCACCACCGCAGCTGGACTCCAAATTTGCTTTTTAACTAATTTATCCAATTGCAATCCTGGTTTAAAAGAAAAAAAGCAGACCTCAACATCTGATAAATGCAACACAGGTATCATAAACTCTGAGGTAATTTATATGCTTTTTCTTTTTATTAAAAAATAAACAGGCCTATTTTAATTATTCACTAGGATGTTAATATCAAGCCAGTATGATAGCCAGCTAACATTCTATAAACAGCCTTTTGCCAGCTTTGGGTGACATGCATGATCTAAAATCTTTCCAATTTCATTGACTATTCAGTGCCTCCTCTTTTCCCTGCCCAATTTAGCAGGTTTGTAACAGAAGAAACTTACTTTCAATGACCCACTTAATGATAAATTTTTTACAAAATGCATACTATAACACTCATTCTTAAGTCACTAGCAAATTAAAGTATCACCCTGATAATTCATGTAAAAGCATGAATGTCTTTTTCTTCTGGAATCACTAAAACAACTATTAATTCTCCATTTTGATTTATACATTTTTGTCTAGCTAATGTTTTCTAAACAGAAAAACTGCTTCTCTCCCTCTTGTTTCTTTTACCTTCAGAGCCTTAACCAGATGTCTTTAAAAAACATTTAGTATCTTTTTTCTTTATTACAAGAACAGAAAAGTAAAGGTAGAGTGGTGGGATTATGCGACCTTCTGCAATAAAGCAATTACAGAACGCGCAGGTGGAGGTCTTACGAAGGGAAAGACTGGTTGCTGGGCTAGGAAAACGCCTTGCTTCTCATAAATGCTCTCTCCTAACAAGTGGTACCACCGTGTGCTGGCTGGGCCCTCCCTGCCCTGCTCAGCATGTCATCATTCCACCGATTACTCATTTGCCCTCACATACAGCCTACAGCATCCACTCCTCTCCCCTCCACTGTACTGCCCCAGCTCAGCACCTCATCATGGTCCGCTAGACTGTCCCCCTCCGGTTTCCTAACCACTTCTCTGGCTCCAGCCTTAGCATACTTCCCAAAGGTTACGCTCCTAAATGGAAATTCTAAGCATCATTCCTTATTACAAGTGTCTGGATGCAGTAACAATCCTTGTCCCCAGTGTCTGACACATAGCAAACTTCCTACAAATCTTCATGACTGAAGGAATAAATGGATGAAGAAATTACTCATTTAGTAAATCACTTCTTCATCAAGCCAAAAAATTGGTTCCTTAGCCCCAAGAGGAAACGGGAATTTGACAGCAAGGCATTAAGCTCCAAGCTCCAAACCAGTTGTGCCTCCAACTCTCCTGTCCCTTTTCCATTTTCTTTTCACCATGGCATGTTCTTTCATGTCTCTGTATAAAAGAACCAGCAAGAGCCAGGCAGTGGCTTAGTGATTAAGGGGGCTGGACCCCACATGGCCAAGCAGTTGAAAACCTGGACCTAGTGGCTTAAAAAAAAAAACACTGGGCATGTGTGTATGCATGCCCCAAATCCAGACAGGATGGAGAAACGGAGGAGAACGGGGGGCCAGCAGGTGGCTGGCTAAGGTGGTGGTTAAGACGCAGGACTCCCAAATGGCCACCCGTGGCTTGAGTCCTGGACCTACCAGCTTGAAAAATCACACCAGGTGAATATGCATGTGTGCCCAAAATCCAAAAGGAAAATGGAGGAAAAGGGATTGTGGCATGGCCATTCTCCCTGGGGGATGATTTCGCACTGTCTCTGTCTTTCCCAGGTGAGCACCCATGCCCAATGGCAAAAAAAACTTGAAGAAAGAAAAAAATAAAAGAACAAAAAATGGAGAAGAGATTACAGAGTGACCATGTCCCATTGAAGAGTGCTTTCTCTCCCCCCCTCTCTTGCTGTCGCTCTCTGGGAAGCAAAGGCAATCTGGCAAATGAAAAATAAGCAGACAAACAAAGGGCCAGCAATTCTCTGCCTGCAATGCCTTCCTCTCCATCTGCACCTGACAACTCTTTTACAAATGCTACCTACTCTGTGACTTTTTCCGTGCCTCCTCCCAGAGAGTGAGCTGTGTTCCTGCAACATGGGGAAAGTGTCTCTCTAACTCCCACTTCCCCAACAGGGCAAATCGCAAACCCTATTTTTCACTTCCTCAATAGGCTAAGACACTGAATCAGCTTTTAAAGGCCAGAGCTGTCCCACTTATTCTTCTCTCTCCATTCTTCCTTCTAATCCTCCTCCTACACCTAAAAGGGTGTCTGACAGTCTGACATGTATTACGTGTTCATCAGATACCGACTGCATGAATCTGTAAGGCAAAGGAATACCCCGTGGCGTTCCACAGGGCAGAAAAGCCTGGCCTCTCTCTTTGACCAGTTGCCTTCCCCTCAGTTCCTTATCTTCATTCAGGCCCCCCAAATTCCTCAGTCTCTCAGGCGCTTCCACTCTCCAGCCCAGTTTGGAATTGAAAACTGAATCTATTCAAAGCTATATGTTGAAGATGGAAGGAAAAAGGTCAAGAAGATATCCTTAGGGACCTAAATTTAAAATATAAGTTCAGGGCCTTGCAAAAACACTATTATATGAATAAACAAACAAACAAAAAACTCACACTGGTCATATCAATTTTTTTAAAGAATTGTTTATTTAATTCTACTTGTCATTATTATTATTATTATTTAAATTTGACCAGAGAGATAAAGAGAGAGAAAGGGAAAGTGAGAAAGCAAGTTGCCAGGTCTAGGACTCGAAGTGCAGTCAGCGATGTGGGAATCCAGAGCTTTTAACCTCCACAGCACCTGCCGGTCCCTCAAATATTTTTTAAAAAAACAACAAAACACTATTATGTGTGTTGGTTAAGCTATATGGAACTACTTTTTTGGGGGAGAGGTTTATGCTATAGGAAGCGTGCGCTCACCAGAAAGACAGAGAGAGACAGAAACGAGAATTCACACCCCAGGGAGGATGGCCATGCCACAATCCCTTCTCCATTCTCCTCTTGGGATCTTGGGCACGCACGCACATGTGCTCAGCATGAGTTTAAGCCACCGGGTCTAGGACTTGAACCGCGGTCAACTACATGGGAGTCCAGTGACATAGTCATTATGCAGACTGCTGGTCCTGCCATATGGAACAGAGAGATAAAGAGAGAGAAAGGGAAAGTGAGAAAGCAAGTTGCCAGGTCTAGGACTCGAAGTGCAGTCAGCGATGTGGGAATCCAGAGCTTTTAACCTCCACAGCACCTGCCGGTCCCTCAAATATTTTTTAAAAAAACAACAAAACACTATTATGTGTGTTGGTTAAGCTATATGGAACTACTTTTTTGAGGGAGAGGTTTATGCTATAGGAAGCGTGCGCTCACCAGAAAGACAGAGAGAGACAGAAACGAGAATTCACACCCCAGGGAGGATGGCCATGCCACAATCCCTTCTCCATTCTCCTCTTGGGATCTTGGGCACGCACGCACATGTGCTCAGCATGAGTTTAAGCCACCGGGTCTAGGACTTGAACCGCGGTCAACTACATGGGAGTCCAGTGACATAGTCATTATGCAGACTGCTGGTCCTGCCATATGGAACTACTGATGCAGGCTCAATTTCAGTCATTTTGTATACAAACTCTGGGCTGGCCTAGGAACCAAATAATCATGTATAATCCTTCTCTGGGACTATAGCTTCAGTGTTGCCAATATGCAATTTGGGGAGTAAGCTAGAATAATTGTTTTGTTACTTGTTGATTCTGTGTACTAAAGATCTCTACCCTACTCCCAACTCCTGCATTTGAAATTCATTTTCTAAATGATTTCAAAACTGCAAAGGGGAGAGAGGCTATCTTACCATCAGTAAATCAAGATTCTAGATCAGACAGTCTCATTACAGCCCATATAATAGAAGCACATGGCAAAATCTGCAGAAGTACTTTTTAAAAGTACTGGGCTAGTCCACAGCATGATGGTTAAGCTGGCTGGATCCCACATGGCTAACTACAGTGTTTTGGAGTCCTGGACCCAGAAGCTTGGGCATGGGTGCATGTGTGCCCAGAATCCTGAAAGGAGGGTGAGATGGAGAAGGGATTTGGTGTGACTATGCCCCATGGCAGGTGCTTTCTCTCTTTCCCCCTCTCTCCTTCTGTCTTTAAAAAATTTCCCTCTCTCTCCTTCTGTCTTTTCTGTCTGTCTCTCTCCAGTGATCATATGCACCCTCTGACAATTTTTTTTTAAAGTACTAATTCCCATGGTTCCATTCAAGAACAATTAAATTTGGGAACCAGCAGTTAGCGTAATGGCTATGTCGCTGGACTCCCACGTAGTTGACCACGGTTCGCATCCTGGACCCGGTGGCTTAAAACTCATGCTGGGCACATGTGCATGCGTGCCCAAGATCCCGAGAGGAGAATGGAGGAGAAGGGATTGCAGCGTGGCCATCCCCCCTGGGGGGTGATTTCTCGCTTTCTGTCTCTATGTTTCTCTCCGTGTGTCTGGCTAGCGCACGGGCCCTGCAGCAAAAACCTCTCCAAAAAAAAGAACAATTAAATTCAGAATCTTTGGTACAAGAAGCTCCAGGTAACCCCAAAGTTTAGCCTTGGTTAAGAACCTTGCTCTAGACTGTGTTTTGACTTCAGTTATTTTTCCCTAGACAAATGCCTTGTGTATTTGACCTTTTTGGATCTGTTTTTCTCACCTATAAAATGAAAGGTTTGAGGCTAATGAAGCTGCTTTATACTTAATAAGCCTTACAGTTTTCTAAGCATTTACAACTTTTAAGAGTTAGCTTTTGAATGTTGACTTGCAGTGTTTCTCTTGGCTTATCTGACAGTGTATGATTATTTGCTCTGTTTCTCTTGGCTTATCTGACAGTGTATGAAGAACAGGGAAACAGATGAATCTGTAAAGTCCTTTTAATGACTGAAGGAGTCATTAGTTGAAGGAGTTGAAGACAAAATTCCAATTGAAAAGTATGTTTCCCAAACACTTAACCAGCTCCCAGGAAGCCAAAAGTTACATGCACAAACACTGAATTTTATGGATTTTTTTAAAGAGCCATGTTAAAATTAAAAAAGGAGAAGAGTTCCATACTATATTTCCCACCCTCAGATAGGTAGTTTGATCATTCTAACAATGACATTTTTGCATACGCTTCCAGTAATGCCATGATGACTACAGAATAAGCCGATGATTTCAGTAACGCCCCCTCACTCCTTCAGTCTTTTTACTGACTAGCTTGCTGAGTAATTTAACACACAGGCTCCCTAATTTCTTTATTCTAGAGATGGCAATATAACCTTTGTCTGGCTCCAACCAGTTTTTCCCTCAGTTAACACATCATTCCAAATCCAAAAATGTATTTTTTTTCATTTATTTGGCTTATAAAATCAACCTAGAAACCTGCAAATATTTTTTTTTTTTTAAAAAGCAAATAAAGAAATATTCACCCATGCAGGAGAAAAGAGAACACAGGAGAATCGCTCACTCCATTTTATAATATTATGGTACATTGTGTAGTCTTGTGTCAGTATTTATTATCAGTCATTTAGTTTATGATAGAGAATAACTTTTGATTACTGATGCTTGTAGTATTACTCACTCTGTCTTGGACTGTTTGAAGATCTGTATTTTTATTACAAAGTCCAATAAAAATAAAGTGAAAAACCCATAGGTCCCAAAACTGATTCTTGGCTTGTGCTGTATGTCACTCCTTTCCAATCTAAAAAGTATTTCCTTCTGCTGTTAGTCTCTGTCTCTTGCTCATAAGCAAATTTATCTCCTAATGCCTCATTCTTTATTTTAGCCATTAATCTCCCATTGAGAACCATACCAAATGCTTTTTGCAGATAAAAATATTTAATATCTACTAGATTTCCCCTATCCACAAAACCATCCAACATAGCTGAGAGGGAAAAAATCAATCTTTTGTACCTGAATTCAAGTTTGCTGCTTTGACTCAAAATATTTTTCTCTAACTTCTTTGGTTCTTTTTACAAAACAATAGAGCTTGAGAACAAGAATCCTATTTCTCCTTGCTATGAGTTGAATTACACACACACCCCCCTTTCCCAAATATGTTCCAACCCCCTGTACCTCAGAAAGTGATCTTATTTGGAAATAGGCTCCTCGTAGATGCCATTAGTTAAGATGAAGTCTTTCTGAGTAAGGTGGCCAATATGTTACTGGTGTCTTTAGAAGAGACACAGACAGAGAGAAGGAGGTTATGTGGTGATGGTGGCAGAGATTGGAGTAATGCATCCTCACACCGAGGAATGCCAATCTTTGCCAGCAAACACCAGAAGCTAGAAGAGGAAGGGGATGATTCCTCTCTACAGGTTTCTCAGGAAGCCTGGCCTGGCTCACCTTGATTTGGGGCTTTTTTTCCCCTCTAGAACCATGAAAATAAATTTTTGTTGTCTAAAGGCACCCAGATTTGAGTACTTGCTGCAGCAGCCTTAGGAAATTAATACAGTCTTTTCCCATTATTTCTGTACTTTGGGACCCTATTTATACTGAATTGTTGTTTTGGACATTGAAATTTCTGAAACACACACACACCACACGCACACACACGCGCATGCATCATGACATAGAATTTGGAGTCCTTCAAAATTTGGTCACTTACTCGATGCGTGACCTTGGCCAAGTCACTTAACTTCTGATCTTCAGGTTTTCCTCTATTAAAGCACAGGATACCTCTTCTATATCCTACCCCACCCCCCTGGAATTATTGCAAAAACAATCTGTAAACTACCAACTTCATATGGTTTATTAACCTTTATTCATTCAACAAATATGTATGTATATGAAGCATCCCTTGGTGTATACTGAGGAATCTATGCAATGTCCCAGTATTTTAAAAGTTTATGAATAGGTCAGTAACTACCTGCACAAATATTAAAGAATAAATAACCAGAGGTTAATGGGTCAAGAATTATAGACAAATGACAGAATGTCAGCACATGAGTAAGTATATAGTATTAACATCTATGTCATGAACCAGAATTCATTTAGACAAGAAAATTCTTAATGTTTCTCTTAATGAGACAATACAGCTTTAATAAAAATTAATTTTTTGTTTGCTATTAGAGTGTGTGCACTTGCCAGAGGTGAGAGAGCGAGAGCGAACAAGAAAGAGAATGACCCCACAGAGGAGATAGCCACACCACAATCTTTTTTCCTCCATTCTCCTCTTGGGATTTTGGGCACACATGCACAATTGCCCAGTGCAGTTTTCAAGCAAAGGGTCTGGGACTCAAACCAGTGGGACATGGGTGATCTAGTGCCTTAATCTCTGTACCACCTGCTGGCCCCTTCAAAGTTAATTTGTATACATGTTGTTTACCAATGTATCTACAATGCACTTTATCTACATGCCTGATACCTGATTCTATCAATACACATTTCTTAGGCACTTAGTACGTGCTAGCCTTTGTATCTGTGACTTTCTCTAGGCATATTAGATTTGGAGAAAGCAGTATATGATTTTGGATTAAGATGGGTTACATTTTTTAGAATTTCATACATTAAAATTTTACGTAGACTAGAATCATACACCACAGAAAAACTAAACTTTCTCTTTTCTCTTTTCCTTTTTTCCTAAAAGCAAAACCATGAAGAAGCAAAGAAAGTGTTTTATGTTTAAATGTATGTCATACACTTAACCTTTTCTTCAAAAGGATATGCATACACAAAAATGCACCAGCACTACTTCCTACACTGCGAAGAGACCCAGAGAATATGATAACTTCTTTCCTCTGCAAAGGTCTTGATTTTGCCCTCAACAAAGGATAGTAAGGGGGTGTGCAGAGATAAACTTTCTGAAATTTTTGCTTGTGGACTTGAATTTCTATTTATTCCGTGGGTGAGGTGGCAAGTTAATTCATTTTCACCTCTTACAAGTGGTTTCATTTCTAAGGCTAGCTTAAGGACCTGTAAACAAATCAACACTTTCAGTCCGTTAACTCTTCACCTCGTATGCATCCACACTCATACTTTCAGTTGATGAACTTGCAGTTGCAGCATACCTTTTCAGAAATTAAATCCTTTCCCTATGAAAGGCACGATCTTAAAAATAAAATAAATAAATAAATAAGCAGGCTGGAACACGGCAGGGGTCTCGAAGTGCCATCTGGATCAATACTCCTTGAGTACACAAAAATTTGCCGCCTAACATGACAGACTCAGCGTGGCTTGAGGAGATCTTTAGAAAAATAAATCTACTCTGTTGCTTATTCTACTATTTGATGCATATTTAAATTTTTTCTAAATGTCTTTTTAAAAAGCTTAGATGTTTATTTGCTGTTAATCACTGCATTGTTTACTGTTTTGGTTTCCCTCCATTATAATATGTTCCATTCTTCTTTCCCCTTTATCTTTTAATGGCTTCCTTTATATTTTCTTTTATTTCCCGGTTTCATCTCATTGTTTCCGTATTACTTTGATTTATTGGATTGAATTTCGAATAGCTCTTTCTCTGGTTCCTACTTTTTTCACTTTTGGGTTTCTATCCTCCATTGCAAAATTCCAACCAAGTTCAAAACTCATTTCGCATTCCTTCAAGGTCTGCTTTCCTCCAGCCCCATATTTTTGCGTTAGTACTCTTCCCACAGATCTTCATCAGCAATTCAAACCTGATGACATTATGATTGCATCTTTAGTGCTTTTCTACTCCAACCTTATTTATCATGCCTGCATTATTTCCAAAGATAAGGTCTAGAATAACTTCAGAGCAGAGCTTGTTAGCTGCTGCGGGTGTGCGAACAGCCCACCGCTACTGAGAGATAAAGCCACTTTTCTGCATGCTGGCATTATGCGGAATGTGTGCATTTGCTGGCTGAAATCCCTTAGCAGTAGATTGACCTGCTTTAGACTTCTCTTTTCTGTAAGCATGTGTCCCTATCTTACTTTCTATCACCTTGTTCTTGAATTGTTCCATGAAAAAATATGGCCCTTGTTTTTCTTCCCTGATTATATTCTCTTCAAACTGTTCAGTCCTACTTTTCCTCCTCCTTTATTTGTACTTCTTACACCAAAGTATAACAGACTCAGCGTGGCTTGGGGAGATCTTTCGAAAAATAAATCTACTCTGTTGCTTATTCTACTATTTGATGCATATTTAAATTTTTTCTAAATGTCTTTAAAAAAAGCTTAGATGTTATTTGCTGTTAATCACTGCATTGTTTACTGTTTTGGTTTCCCTCCATTATAATATGTTCCATTCTTCTTTCCCCTTTATCTTTTAATGGCTTCCTTTATATTTTCTTTTATTTCCCGGTTTCATCTCATTGTTTCCGTATTACTTTGATTTATTGGATTGAATTTCGAATAGCTCTTTCTCTGGTTCCTACTTTTTTCACTTTTGGGTTTCTATCCTCCATTGCAAAATTCCAACCAAGTTCAAAACTCATTTCGCATTCCTTCAAGGTCTGCTTTCCTCCAGCCCCATATTTTTGCGTTAGTACTCTTCCCACAGATCTTCATCAGCAATTCAAACCTGATGACATTATGATTGCATCTTTAGTGCTTTTCTACTCCAACCTTATTTATCATGCCTGCATTATTTCCAAAGATAAGGTCTAGAATAACTTCAGAGCAGAGCTTGTTAGCTGCTGCGGGTGTGCGAACAGCCCACCGCTACTGAGAGATAAAGCCACTTTTCTGCATGCTGGCATTATGCGGAATGTGTGCATTTGCTGGCTGAAATCCCTTAGCAGTAGATTGACCTGCTTTAGACTTCTCTTTTCTGTAAGCATGTGTCCCTATCTTACTTTCTATCACCTTGTTCTTGAATTGTTCCATGAAAAAATATGGCCCTTGTTTTTCTTCCCTGATTATATTCTCTTCAAACTGTTCAGTCCTACTTTTCCTCCTCCTTTATTTGTACTTCTTACACCAAAGTATATGAATGATCTGTTTTTATTTGACCAAAAAGTCAAAGCAAAATGTTCTCTCTGGTCCTTCCTTGTTTCTAGATCCACCTCCAAATTCTTACACACCTTGTATATGTCATACCCAGGCTTTGCCCTGCCAAAGTAATGCCTTGGAAATACGATCTCCTTGTCAAAAGTATAAATGATCTTTTTGTTCACTTATAAAAGTTTGCCCTCTAAAATAACATGTCCAACCTATACAAAGTTATGGCACATTTGGAAAGATGCATCTACACCTTCCAATTTTATGTAGGCTCTTTTTACTCTTCCTTATCTCATTCTTTCCATCTCTTTTTCATTCATTCATGTGTATATTTGAAACTATTTTCTTAGGCTCTACAAGATGCCAGGGATGATAGTAATCACAGGAGAATAGAGATAAGTAAAATATATGTCCTTGGCTTCGAGGAAGCCCACAGTTTTGCAAAAAATGTAACAAATAAAATGATTGACCATGATACTGTGTTATGGATATTGTGAATATCCTAAGAGCAAAATGGTATGATCAATTGATTAATTGTGCTTCTAGCTGGTCAAGAAGAGGTTTTACAGAGTATAGAAATTTTATTTAAATCTTTAAAAATGACTAAGGGGAAAGAAAAAGACTGTAACAGGCAGAAGAAATGATATAACAAAGACAGAGGTACTTAGAATATTTCCAAATATCAACAATGACCATACAGAATAGCTGCAAAAGGATCCTTTTAACTAAAGTCCTTTTTTTTTTTTTTTTTTTTTTT
>NW_006204563.1:2853331-2873779 GCF_000334495.1 Tupaia belangeri chinensis
CCAGAAAGACAGAGAGAGAAAGCAAGAAATCACCCCCCCCCCTCAGGGGAGATGGCCACACCACAATCCCGTCTCTATTCTCCTCTCAGGATCTTGGGCACGCACACACACACGCCCGGTGTGAATTTAAGCCACCAGGTCCGGGACGTGAACTGCGGTTGACTACACGGGAGTCCAGTGACGTAGTCATTTACGCCAACTGCTGGTCCCACTGAAGTCCTTCTTTTCTTATATTAGAATATCTACCTGAGGGTAGACTCCATACACTGAGCTCTACTCCCCACTCCCTCTTCAGCCATACCTCCCTGAGTCCTGAATGCCAGTGGGGCGGTGCCTGGAGAACATCTCAAGATCATTACCTTTTCTCATGGAACTGGCTGGAGCCATTGTGGAGCTATGTGTCACTCTTCCCTGTCAGCATCCCTAGACCACAGGCACTAAGTTAATGTACAAACTCTGGCAACTTTGCTAATCAATAGCCTGACCCTTACCACTCTCAAACAATGTATGTAACAAACCAGAAGCCTGCCTTGGAGAAAGGGAGTCTGTGCTGGTCTTACTCTTCAATCTGTAACATGTATAATGTGAGCCTGTGCTCATGGTGGCATGGACTATTCTCTGCCCGGCCGTTGGCAGGGCTTCCCATCCTTGTAAGTAAATGCTCGTCTTTCCCTGCTGGACCTCCGAGTGTGTTCTTTGGAATCGGGAAGCATTACAGGCAAGCCCTCTCAGATTTGGGGCTCTTCTCTAACACTGTCTCATAGGGATGTTGTGAAGATTATATGTAAATATGAAAAAAAAATCCCTTAAAACTGTTCCTGAAACACAGTAAAACTAGTCAAGAAATTTTAGCTATTATTATTATTGTAATAAAGATTAAATCACAAGTTTTTTCATCTATTCAAGATACTTTCTTTTTGTTTCCCCTGGTTCC
The DNA here is from genome assembly GCF_000334495.1 of Tupaia belangeri chinensis. Lineage (NCBI taxonomy): Eukaryota > Metazoa > Chordata > Mammalia > Scandentia > Tupaiidae > Tupaia > Tupaia belangeri. The sequence goes on from NW_006204563.1 coordinate 2,854,266, forward strand.
TGGCTTGGTTCCACATAACTAAAGCCGCTGACAAGTGATCTCTGAGTCAATGACATTTTATCTGGAGCTTCTAATGCAAATGTCTGAAGTTCTGCTGTGGCTGCTCTAGCTTCCAGAGTACAAAAAGGAGAGAGGACGAACATGGCTGAGAAGTGCACCATGACAACACAAGTAACTGGACCACACCTGGTTGTGATTTTCAATTAATCAGATGCTTTTTATACATTTAATTTTAGACAGAGGCAAAACTTAGCAAAACGAGTTCTTACTCATTGAACAATCCTGCTAATATAGTAAGTTTGGGATCAGTACAGAAAGAAATCCGGCTCAATAGCATATCTCCTATAGCTACACCAAATGGTTTTGAAAAGTGGTAATTCTAAATAATGTTTTATATGAGTCAAGATAAAAAAAAAAGATTCACTATGTTTCCTTTCTTACTGAGGCAGGATGGAGTAAGAAGTTGAACTGATTTTTTTTAACAATTTGCAAAGTACTTAATTTATAGTTTATAATGCATTCATGTACCTTACTTCATTTGGATTGATCATTTATTTCCTCAAGATCACAAAATGTGCAAGCTAGAACCAAAACCAAGGTCTTCTTACTCCCAAGACTACTTAAAATATTTTGAAAGCTTTCTAAATAACAGTAAACTCAATATCTGTTACTAATTATTTAGTTAACCAAAAAAATGCAAAAACAGATTAATTATGTTTTTACTTACAATGATAAATAATACCAGACTAATACAGTTACATATTGCTACTTCCTTTTTCTCCAAGCTACTTTTACAATAATCTGAATGGCTACTAAAAATCATACAATAAATTACTTACTTACTTATTTATTTTTAAGAGGTTTTGAGCTTTGGGTGTGTGCACTTGCTGGAGAGAGAGAGAGAGAGAAAAGAGAGTGAGAGGTAAAGAGATCGCCCCCTGGGGGGTGGCCACACTGTAGTCCCTTCTGTTCCATTCTCCTCTTGGGACTTTGGACACACATGCACATGCACCTGGCAGAAGTTTCAAGCTGCCAGGTCTGGGACTTGAACCACAGTCAGACATGTGGGAATCCAGCACCTTAACCACCATGCCACCTGCTGACCCCTGCCATTAATTTTCTTATTTCTTATCATTTTTAAGTGACATATAACAGTTCTACGTATTTATAGGACACAGTGTTATTTCCATTTATTTTATATAAGTAAATAAGTAATGATTAAATCATGACAATAAACATAAAATCACCAATAGATAAGAACTTTGTCAGCTATTAGTAATATAGTCAATGATATAAATGAAAATAAAATCCAATGAGTGAAAACTGGGACCTCTTACAAGAAAATTAAAATTACTTCTAAAAATCAAATTAAAATTCTAAATCTAATAATATACAGTACCATAAATTTCACTGGTTGGACTAGAAGCAGTCTGAAATAGAACATAAGGTCAAAAAACTTGAAGAAAGATCCATGAAAATTAACTAATCAGAAAAACAGAGGGAGGAAAAAGATTAAAATAAAACAAATAGGACCTCAGTAGCCCATGGCATAATATCGAGCCATCTAACATTTATACACTTGGGGTCTTAGGAGGAAAGAGATGAAATGGGGCAGAAAGCATGTCTTTAAAAGTAATTTTTAAATGTCTAAATTGGTAGAAAACATCAACCTATAGATCCAAGAAGTTCAGCATACTCCAAGATGGATAAATACAAAGAAAACCATAGTCAGGCACATGATGGTCAAATTAGTGAAAACAAAGATAAAGAGAAAATAGTCAGTGAATATTTTCCATGAAACATATGAATATCCATGGAAGTTTTCTAAGCTGAATTATACAAGATGGAAACTCAGATTCATAAGAAGAAATAGAAATGGTCATAAAATTTGGGTTGAAACATAAAAAACACTAGCTTAGCTTAGTTTTTCCTTCTTTTAATTACCATAAAAGACAAATGATTGTGAAAACAAAAATGGCATCATTGTAATGTGGATTTTATAACATTTGTAGAAGAAAAATCAGTAAGTCAAAGGACTGATGAAGGTGTAAACGAAATTGTTATAAAATTTTTATGTGTGTTATATATGAAGTGTAAAGTGGAACAATATTAATTCTAAGTACCCTGCAATGAATAAATACTTAATTGCTAAAGTAACCACTTAAAAAGTATAATGAGACTGTGGATAAATAGGGGATAGAAGGAAGATGAAATGCTGAAAATATTGTATGAACCCAAAAGGGAGGCAAGAACAAAAATTTACTTGTGGGCTAAGCCTGTGGCCTGGTGATTAAGGGACCCAGATCTCACACAAGCAGCCAGTGGCTTGAGAAGCATGCTGGGCATGTGTACTTACATGGCTCAAACTCCTGACAGAATGGAGGAAGATGGAATGTAGCATGATCACGTTCCACTGGGTGGTACTTTCTCCTTCTCTCTCATTCTCTGTCTGTCCCTTTCTGGCAAGCACATGTACCCTCTGGCAATATTTTTTAGAAAAGATTAGAATAAATAGGAAACAAATCACAATATGACAGACTTAACATCCTACCACATCAATAATTACATGAAATATACATGAACAAGATATTCTAACAAAAAATAGAGATGATTAAAATGGATAAAAATGACTGCCATAAAAGATACACTTTAAGTACATAGTCGTGGATGAGTTGAAAATAGGTGGATGGAAAAAATACATGCCATACAAATGGTAAACAGAAGAAAGTTTCTAGATTAATAGCAGACAACGTAGACATTCTGAAAAGGACGAAAACCAGAGATAAAGAGGAACACTTATTAATGATAAAAGTGCTAATTTAATGATTAAAGTTAATATCCTAAATACACAAACACACACACACACACACACATCATATTAAAGGAATAAACAGAAAAAATCACAATCATATTCAATCATATTCAAAGATTTTAAGACCCTCTCAGTAATAGAATTAATTTAAAAAAAAAAAGATATGATAAACACTGTCAATCAATTTGCCCTAAGTAACATTTGTACTAAAATCTGCAAATACACATTTTTCTAAGTGCTCACTTGAGGCATACTTACATGGGGGCGGGGAGGCTGGGGGGGATGATATTCCAAAAGTTCATGGAAAATGTGTATTTTTGAAAAGAACTAGGCATGGATTCTAATTTTTTACACCAAAATAAAATCCTATACTAATTCAATTTTCTACACACTTTTTTCCTTTTAAGGTTTTTATCATACAGCATGTGTGCTCACTGGAGAGATGGACAGAGACAATGAGAAGGAAAGGAGAAATCACTCTCTTGGGGGATAGCCACACCACAATCCTTTCACCTCCTTTCTCCTCCTAGGATTCTGGGCACACAAGCACATGCGCCAGGCATGATTTTCAAGCTGCCAGATCCAGGACTTGAACCACGGTCAGTTAACCATGTAGAAGTCTAGTGCCTTAACCACCACACCACCTGCTGGGCCCAAATTTTCCACGCACTTTTAAGTCCTCTCATACCTTTGTACAATACCATTACAATGAACTATGAAATAACTTTGACTGACCTTAAAAGACAAAAGACTCTTATAGTGGGTATTCTCTGAACATACCAGAATTTTAAATAATAAATCAATAACAATAAGATATCCAAGAAAAAACAAAGACATTCGGAGATTACACTTCTCATTCTTTTTAAAAAACTACCTTTAAATTTTTAAATTTGATTTTATTTTTATAAAGCAAACATTACAGAACTTTTTTTTTAAACAGAACTTTATAGTCTTTTTTCTGTTAAATGTTTCTTCCCTTTGCCCCTTGCACCCATCTCATTCTAAATAACATTTTAAATAACAACAGAAATCTCAAGGAAAATTAGAAAATACCTTTAACTGAATAATAGTAACTTTTAAAAAGTAGAAAGTGTCATTTTGAAAAGATTAAAGTGGAACACCCCTAGCAAGACTCTTTCTTCTTTTTTTGGAGTGGTTTTTGCTATAGGGAGCATGCGCTCGCCAGACAGAGAGAGACAGAGAGACAGAGAGCGAGAAATCACCCCCCGGGGGGATGGCCACACTACAATCCCTTCTCCTCCATTCTCCTCTTGGGCTCTTTGGCACCCATGCACAAGCGTCCGGCGTGAGTTTAAGCCACCGGGTCTGGGACTCAAACCATGGTAGACTACGTGGGAGTCCAGCGACATAGCCATTACGCTAACTGCTTGTCCCTTTTTTTCTTTTAGAAGGTGGAAGAGAAAGAGAAAAATAGCAATAGGAAAAAAAACCAAAAATGATCAATATTAGGAATGAAGAATGAGACATAACTACAGGTCCTATAGATATGAAGAATAAGAAGAGAATATTATAAGCAATATTATACCAATAATCTTAGCACTCAGTCATATAATAGAATACTTACAGGCAAGGACCTTAAGATCTCACCGCTGTTATCTTTGGTGAGGGGGTAGGGGGAGACAAGCACAAAAGAGTACATACTATGTAATTGTAAGATGTTCTAAAACTAGCAAAGGTAGTGTCTGATGACAAAATCAGATCGGTGGTTACACCTGGGGCAACAAGTAAGAATAATAAAATTGGCTCTAACAAGGTACCAAAGTTATTTTGAGGGTGATGGAAATGTTCTACTACTTGACTGTAATGGTGGTTACAGGTATATACAAACTGCCAAGTTTATCACACTACACAGTTAACATCTGAATTTTATTTTTTTATTTTTATTTTTTTGAGAGGTTTTCACTATAGGACGCGTGCGCTCGCCAGACAGACAGAGAGAGACAGAGAGACAGAAAGCGAAAAATCACTGCCCAGGGCGGGGGGGCAAGCCGCAACCCCTTCTCCTCCATTCTCCTCTCAGGATCTTGGGCACGCATGCACACGCGCCCAGCGTGAGTTTAAGCCACTGGGTCCGGGACGCGAACCACGGTCGACTACGTGGGAGTCCAGCGACATAGCCATTATACTAACTGCTGGTTCCCAACACCTGAATTTTATTGAATATAATTTACCACAAAAAAAAGTGGATATTTACAAAATAAATCAATTTTTAAAATACCACCTGAGCAGAAAACAATAAATTAAGTGAAAATTTTTAAAATTAATTTTGTTGAATGTATTTTGTGAGAGCTTCATATAAAATCTCAACAAGAACATAAAAATCATTGTAAAATTAAAAAAAAAATTTAAATACTTTAATTCTATTATACACCTTGTTAACAGGCTAGCAAGTAAAAACTATGGAGTAAGAAATATGCTAGATCCCATCATAAACTATACCTCACAAAAATTGGATCTTTCTTGGGACCAGCAGTTGATGTAATGGCTATGTCACTGGACTCCCATGTAGTCAACCGCAGTTTGAGTCTTGGACCCTGTGGCTTAAACTCACACCGGGCACGTGTGTGTGCGTGCCCAAGATCTCAAGAGGAGAATGAAGGAGAAGGGATTGCAGCATGGTCTTTCTGGCAAGTGCATGTGCCCTATAGCAAAAGCCTCTCAAAAACTAACAAACAAAAAAAATGCGGTCTTTCTTTCCTGATAAGAGCTAGCACAGTGCCTTGGGAAACAGTTGTGTTATAACCAAAAAAAAATCAATAAAACTCTAACTAGACTACCTGGGTTCTAATAATGACTCTGTGATTTATTAGCTTTATGATCTCAAGTGAGTCACTTAATCTTAAATTTTTTCATCAGCTTCAGGACTGATGTGAAGATTAAAAGTATCTAGTAAAGTACATCATAAACAGTTATTTTAGTCATAGTAAGTACTCAGTAGACACTGGTTACATGAAGACATGAAGCATATAAATACCACAGACAGGGAAAAAACAGACCAGAAGAGACAGAAAGAAAGTTTGCTTCCAGTCACATTTTTTTCTGTGGATAGGTAGGATAAAGAGTGAAGTATGATAGAGTTAGCTAATCTCCCTGAATGAATATACTTTCATATGACCTGGATCACAGCTGGGGTGACAGACACCTCAAGACTGGCTCAGATGTGACCGTCAGGAGTTTCTCAGCCTCACGTGCACAACCAACAGTGCAGCTACCATAAAGCACGTAGTACCAGCGATGCTGATATTTGTTTCTGAACTTTGGCTTTTGTTACCTGGCCTAACAACCCTCTGGTCCTGGGAAGGGCATGAAAGGGAGACTGTTTATGTACCCAAACTCCAAGAGGCTTGACCCAGATTCCTGAGTTGCAGTGGGTCTTCTACTACTGTGGGCCTCTGAAATGTCAACATCAGTGATCAACCACTGGTCAGCATTCCATTCCTTTTAATCTTGAGGTTTTTAGGAATTTTGTTCTAAATGAGGCAACCAGAGCAGATATTTGCTGGGTATATTAGCAGTGACCAGAGCAATAACACCTAGTAGGGTTCCAGGGTTCCAGGGTATGGTTCACTAAGTCTAACAGAGTATTCGAAACTACACAGGAGGGACCAGCAGATGGCATAATGGTCACGTTGCTAGATTCCCACATGGTCGACCGCAGTGCAAGTCCTGGACCCAGTGGTATAAAACTCACACTGGGCACGTGTGCATGCCCAATCCCGAGAGGAGAATAGAGGAGAAGGGATTGTGGTGTGGCCATTCTCTCTGGGGGATGATTTCTTATTTTCTGTCTCTCTTTGTCTCTCTGGTGCACGCATATGCCCTATAGCAATAATCTCTTTCTAAAAACAGAACAGAACAAAACAATACAAAAACAAAAACAAAAAACAAACAAAGACAAGAGTATAAAAATCTGAAGGGCAACTACAATGCATAACTCAGATTTAAGACCACGGATAGCAGGTATCTTCATCCTAATATGGGGCCCCTGGTGGGGCCTCTAGAAATTCAGTACTTAAATGATAGAGGTTTTCACAGCATGAATGACAGGGTGACACAAAGGGGAGATGATGAGCCAAGTGGTAGAGGAGAGAGTAGGAGAACTGGGATCTCTTAAGGAAATATCCCTGAAAAAGGGGTACCTGTGCTGAATCTAAAAATGTCAAGGGGTTATTTGGTCAAAGGCATTCCAGGCAGTGGAGCACAGCATACACAACTCAAAAGGGTTGGGTAGCGCCATCTGCACGGAACTGTCAGTAATTCCACGGTTGGAGCCTATGGCATGAAGGGAAAATGAGATGACAGAGGCAGGGTCTTAGAACAATGATTCCTAAGAAGGGTAAGAGTGGCCACAGGTAGCGTAGTGGTTAAGGTGCAACTAACCGTGGTTCAAGTCCCAGGTCAGCAGCTTGAAATCAAGCCAGGCACATGTGCATGTGTGCCCAAAATCCTGAGAGGAGAATGGAAGAGAAGGGACTGTGGTATGGCCATTCCCCCTGGGGAATGACTTCTAACTTTTCCTCTCTCTGTCTCTCTTCAGTGAGTGCACAGGCCTTATAGCAAAAATCTAAAATAAAAGAAAGAAAAAAAAAGGACTAAGGAACTTACACTTGATCTTGAAGATGAAGGGAAGCCATGGAAAGATTTTAAGCAGGTATACTACAATCAAACTAGCATTTTTACACTATCATTTGGGCAGCAGTGTGGAGAACAGATTAGAGGGGGACAAGCGTAGAGACAGGAAAACTAGGTGAAGTAATTCACGTGGAGGATGATGGTGGCCGAGAAGGCAGCCCTGAGAATAGAAAAAAGACATATTAACACAGAAAAGAGGTAGAAATCTCAAGATCAGTTCATGGATCTATGTGAAGATGAGAAAAGAACCAAGCATGACTCCTAGTTTCAAGCTCAGATGTCCAAACGGACCAACCTTCTGTTCATGGGGACAACCTACAAGTCAATCTACATTTGAAAGTGCAAAAAAACAATGATACTGCACGAAGTTTAAAAAACTTAACACAAACGAAAGCAGATGCTGCCTCAGATAGTACGAATACACACATCTCTGAGAAATATCAAAAGCTTAAATTCACAGAGAGGAATGTCAGAGTTAAAGAAATTCCTGTCTAAAATATGTTGATGAATGAATAATCAAAGAATAACACAGAAGGCAATTCACTAACAAGGGAGCCATCTACTGCCTGACAAGGATAGTGCAGCAATAAAAAGCCACAGAGTATGTGGGAAGAAAGCCAAGAGTTTGGGACCACTTCACACTTCACAAAATATCTGAAGCCCCTTCAAAAGATGCCAAGTGGTTAGCACTTTGAATAATAGCCAAATGCTTTCATTTACTTGTTTCTCCTAAAAACATCAAGGCAACATTAAAAAGAAAATCATTGGAATATAAAATGCTTACCGGCCATCATTGCTATCATACTGGCTTTATAGACATTCGTAAGAGATCCCAGTTCTCCTGTTGCCAATATGGTTTTGAGATGAGCCTCCCCACAGGCCTTGCGAAACTGACGAATCTCATCATACAGGGCTGCAGAAGAAAATAATTGAGGCACTTACAAAGCAGGCAAGTGATAACATAAGTTGGCAGCCGTTTAGAGCTGGTAGAAACTATTTTAGATTTAGGAAATATAAAACATTTGTCACTTTCTAAAAATCACCCCAATTTAATATTGCCTAAAGCATTCTGTTGCAGTTCACATCCTTTGACAAGGACTGCTTAGTTTGCTACCATGAAATCATTTTTAAGCCCTGGGCCAAAGTCCAGAGTCATGAAGCTTTTTTAATATCATTATAATGACATGCAAACTACAAATAATTTCTACCTCGTCCATACGATAGTTACTGAAAAGAAAAACAAACATATGTACTATACATACAGTCATGCACTATTTTCCAAAAGGAAGAGGAAAAAACATCCTTAGGTCCTTATGAATTGTTCCACGCACATGTAATAGGTTCTTTTGTAGGAATACAAAGAAGACCTTTCCTGAGAGCTCTGCTAATGACAATAAAGACATAACAGTTTGCCCCACTACCTGCCAGAGTATGTGTCTTAAGATGTGACTAAGAAATGTCAAGCCTAGCCAGGGAGCACTGGCTTACACGCACAGAGCCATCGATAAAGGAGCTCAGAGATGTAGCCTTGAATTGATTAACCCTAGAAGCCTCTGACGTGGGTCCCACATCTGACAATCTACAGCTCCATACAGCGCCCACACCTTGATATAAAAAATACATACATTTGAGACCAGCAGATGGCATTGTAGTTACGTTGCTGGACTCTTACATGGCCAGCCCTGGTTCAAGTCCCAGACCTGGTGATCCAAAATTACATCGGGTGTACATGTTTGCATGTCCAAGATCCTGGAGGGGAACTGAAGAGAGAAGGGATTCTGGTGCAGCCACCCCCTCAGGGGTGATTTCTTACTTTCTCTCTCACTGTGTCTATCTCCCTCTCTAGTAAGCACACACGCCCTAAGGGAAAAAAAAATCTCTAACACACACACACATTTATACCCTAAAAGTTAAAAAGAACATGTAACAAAATAAAATGGAGGGGGAAAACATGTCATATTCAAGATAACAGGATTTCAGTAAACAAAAGAAACCCTATGACGAATATGACATTTCTGAAAAACTGTTAGCAGTCCCTTATCAATGACACCAGGAGACAGGCATTTACCCTGCATAAGGCTGGCCACCCTCACTGCTTAAACTCAGGCTACTGTCATGCTATCAGAACCTAGATAGGACCTTATCTCTCGTGTGTGTGTGTGTGTGTGTGTGTGTGTGTACTTCATAGCAAGGAGTCTTACAGGCACATGGATTAAATTAAGGAGAGAAATGTTCATAATAAGGAACAGGGTGAGCATTTTTTATAATTTTTTAAAAAATTTAACTTCATTTATTTTAATTTGAACAGAGAGGGACAGAGTTAAAGACGAAGTGAGAAAGCAAGCCACCAGGTGCGAACTCAAACCACAGTCGGCCATGTGGGAGTCCAGCACCTTTAACCACCTGTCGGCCCCAGGGTGAACATTTTTTAATGCTAAGATGAGAGTTTAATAATTAAGAAGTCAGGGGCCAGCAAGTGGCATAGTGGTTAAGGTACTGGACTCCCACACAGATCATCACAATTCGAATCCCAGATCCGGCTACTTGAAAATCATGCTGGGCAGATGTGCATGCATGCCCCAAATCTCAGGAGGAGAATAGAGAAGGGATTGCAGCATGGCCACCCCCCCCAGGGGGTGATTTTCTCACTCTTTCTCTCTGGTAAGTCAACATGCCCTATGGCAAAAACAAAAAGAAAACAAAACAAAACCAAGAGAGAGAGAGATTTATCAAAATACTAAAAGACTTAAATTTAGTATTAAGACAGCAAACTCAAAAGTTTAATAAAATAAACAAAACTTGCCTTTTTAATCCTAGAAAACCTTAAGTTAACTTGAAGCTCGAAAGTGAAAATTGAATTCAAATAAAAGCAAGTATTCTATGATAAGATGCTTGGTAAAATCAGAATTTGTTACGGCCATAAGATGGGACCTACAGGCTTTTCAAGAAAGAACTGAATATTTTCACAAATCCTTATGAGTGGGTAGTTTGGATCTGAGGTGCCACACTGCCTACCCTCCCCGTCCATTCTACTTAGCCTGTGAGAAAATCATCTTACTTATCCATCCAATCTGACAACTTGTGTACAAATGTTATAAACAGCCACAGACTATGTAGCAATAACAATTTATATTCTTTTAACTCAGAGAATGAATCTGAGGTGGAATGGCAATGCTTGAGTTACTGAATCTGAAAAAAAGAAAATTGTTCTCTAAGAACAAGCGATAAGGAAACCTCCTGATCTACGAAGTCAAGAATGTTAATTCAGAGTTAAAACTTGTGTTTTAATTAATAATTTTCTAACGCAATCCAGTGTTATCAAACAGATCCAGACAAATGTGGATTTAAACCCCAACTACTTCACGGTTCTGTGAAATAATAGACAAGTTAATTCTCTCAGCCTTGGTTTTGTACTTGAAGTACTAACATTTACTTTATAAGGTTATTATGAGGTAAAAGAGAAGATATATATATATATAGATAGATAGATAGATAGATAGATAGATATAGACATAGATACACACACACATACACACACACATACTCACATGCATATGTTTCAGCTTCAGTTTTATACTAAGAGTGTCAATAATATTTACTTTATAGGGTTATTATGAGGGTTAAAAGAAAAGAGGTGTGTGTTTGTGTATAGATATAGATATAGATTCATAGATAGATAAATAGTATTTTGCACACTGTCTGACATATCATAAGAGCTTAAAAAGTTTAATCATTAAGTTCAAAATTCTAATTACATGAGTTCCCATTAAGTGTTATGTGATAAGCATCAAATCTTATTTTAGGCCCGACCTAACTTTCATACCAACAAAATGTTGTTGTATGAATTAGCACTTACAATCGGAGAGCCATCAAATAAGGTCTGAAAATATTTTATTACAGCATTTATCAAATTGAACTTCAGCCTGTATAAAAAAATTTTAAAACACTGCTCAGACCCTACTTATCAAGGAAACCACACTATCTTTTTGTCTAAACAGAACTGCTACCTGTTTATACGGAGTAAATTTCCTTTTTAAAAAAAATTGTTTAAATTTAATTTTATTTATTGTCCTTATTTTATTTTATTTTTTTGAAGTTGACCAGAGGGAGACAGAGAGAAAAGGAAAGTGAGAAAGCAAGCTGCCAGGTCTGGGACTTGAACTGTGGTCAGCCATGTGGGAGTCCAGTCACCTTAGCCACTATGCCACCTGTCAGCACCCTGAGTGAATTTCTTTACCACCTGTTAAAATTACCAGAAAAACAGTTGTATTTTGTATTTAACAGCCAACTGGAAGTTATGCTATGTGCTTTAATCCATGATCCAAACAGAATGAACCTAAGGTGCCCACTTAGACCTTAAATGGATTTAACAAACGAGCAACCAGTGTCTTCTTTCACTGCCAGTTCCTCAAATCATTTTACTGATCTATTTCACCCCACAGCAGGATCAACTTTTTCTGAGAAAACATTTAGAAGTTGTTGTTTCTTTCTGTTACCACTGCCAGAATACACCGATATAATTAAATCAAAAAGTATACCAAATATAGCCATTTCTCAAAGTGACCTGCGCTTCAACAAGTGATTGCTTCTATGCAGGTCTCTGACTCTTACTGAATGATGCTAGGCTGAAAGAACAACTAGATATTTTCTTTATGTTTTACAATTTTATTTACTTATTTATTTAATTGCCAGAGGCATATGTGCTCACCGGAAAGAGAAAGGAAGAAAGTAATCCCCAATGGGGAGTAAGCATGCTGCAACCCCTTCTCCTGTTGGATTTGGGGACATACATGCACATGCACCTGGTGCATTTTTTAAGGCCACATGGGCCAGGATTCAAATCAGAGCTCACCATGTTAGATCCTGCTTTCTTTTTCTTTTTTTCTTTTTTTTTTTTTGAGAGGTTTTCGCTATAGGGCGCGTGCGTTCGCCAGACAGACAGAGAGACACATAGAGACAGAAAGCGAGAAATCACCCCCCAGGGGGGATGGTCACGCCACAATCCCTTCTCCTCCATTCTCCTCTTGGGATCTTGGACATGCACGCACATGCGCCCGGCGTGAGTTCTAAGCCACCGTGTCCAGGATGCAAACCGCGGTTGACTACGTGGGAATCCAGCGACATAGCCATTACACTAACTGCTGGTTCCCGGATCCTGCTTTCTTAACCACTACTCATGGGACCAGCCTTGCTATTTTCTTTATGATTTCAGCAACAACAATAGCAGCATATCCAAGAGCCCAGAGATCCTGTGGCCGGCCACCAGCAACAGTATGGAACCTGTGCTGTCCAGTGGCAGCAACACCAGCAACAGGCCTGTGACCAAAGTCTTCCTGGGGCACAATCTTGCTGTAGCCTCTGCTTTCCAATCTTGTATAGTGGCACTTGTTTCCAAGCCCAGACCTCTAGGCTGCCAATGTCTTCCTCATCAAGCCTCTTCCAGCTTAATATAGTAAGGAGTGGTTTCATCCATTTTCAACTCAGAGCTCTTGTACAACAAATATTTACTGAGGAAGTATGGTTCAGCGGACAATAAATAGTGTGGGCTCCCTCATCTACCTGGGGTTCCTACCCAGGTCTCCCATTAATTTGTAGTTTGATTTGGGTAAGTATTAAACTCTTAACCTTTATCCTAGGATTTTACCTATACAATGGAGATGAAAACATGTACACCTCATGAAGATATTAGGAGCATTAAATAGGCTAATGCATACAAAGTGGTAAGGGCAGTATCTACACATAACTGATGCTCAAAGAATGGCAGATACTTGTTTTCCTATTGTTGGTAGTGGTGGTGGTGTTGATACTGGGATTGCTGAGTGCTTATTAGACTCGAGTACAGAGAAACTTATAAAAGAGTGATTCAGAACACAGGGAAGAAAAGGGGTACTTTTACACTGATTTTCAACAAAGGTGTAAAGCATTTCCACTGGGGAAAAGAAAAAGACAATCTCCAATAAATGTTGCTGGGGAAAACTAGATAACCATATACAGAACAACATTGAGACCCATATTTCTCCGTCTACATAAAAGTCAACTCAAAATGGATTAAACACTGGGCTGACATCATAACCTAGTAGTGAAGGAGGCCAGATCTCACGTAGCGAACTGGAGTTTGAATCCTGGCTCTGCTGGCCTCAACAACATGCAGGGCACATGTGTGTGTATGCCCAGAGTCCCAACACGATGACGAAATGGAGAAGAAATTGTAGCATGATCATGAGGGGTTGCTTTCTCCTTTTCTCTCTCTCCCTGACTCTCCCTGACAATTAAAAAAAGGGGGAGGGGCTGGGACCAACAGATGGCATAGCAGTTACATCGCAGGACTCCCACATGGCCAACCGCAGTATGAGTCCAGGACCTAGTGGTCTGAAACTCATGCTGGGCACGTGTGTATGTGTGTCCAAGATCCTGGGAGGAAAATGGAGGAGAAGGGTTTGCGGTGTGGCCATCATCCCTAGGGGGTGATTTCTCACTTTCCCTCTCACTGTCTCTGTCTCTGTCTCTCTCCAGCAAATGCATATACCCCTAAATTTAAAAAAAAAATGGATTAAAGACTTAAATATAAGACATGAAACCACGAAGCTACCAGAAGAAAACATACGGAAAAATCTTCAGGACATGGATAAAGGCAGAGTTCATGAATAAAATCTCAAAAGCATTAAGTGGGACCAGCAGTTGGTGTAATGGCTATGTTGGTGGACTCCCATGTAGTCAACAGCAGAATGAGTCCTGGACCTGGGGCTTAAACTAACGCCGGGCACGTGTGCAATGATGAGCGGTTGAGATGATGGATATGTGACTTACCCTATTTTTTTCCCCCAGAGGGTACATGCACTTTCAGTAGAGAGAGACAAAGAGGGAAAGTGAGATAGTACCACCCGTTCCTTGAAGAATGATCACGTCCCAACCCCTTGTCCTCGACTTCTTCCATCTTTGAAAATTTTGAGTACACAAGTACACACACACAGAGTGTTTCTAAAGCCACTGAGTCTAGGACAAGAATTGGACAGTCAGCCATGTGTGATCCAGCCAACTTAACCACCATGCCATGAGCTGGCTCTTCTAATTACCCTAATTTAATCATTATACAACGAAATCTTATACAGAAAAATCCTGTGTACCCCTGCAAATATATACTAATATTATACAAGAGTAAATATATGTATAAATAATAAAATTAAAAATAATTTAGCTATTTTATACATAAAAAATAGACTACTTAATTCCAATAGAAGGCATAGATGAGACGAAGAAGCACTATTCTGTTAGGATGTTCTAAGTATGTTGACATTACAGTGACATCTTGGAAACTAGATAGATGACATATGCAAATCAATGTGTTTTGATGGTTGAAGTGGAGCCCAGTCGATCTCAAATATGTCCTTTAATACACTCAACTGACACTTTCAATATCAATGAGCTAAACAATAGGAAAACCAATGGATAGATTTTTTTTTCCCCCTACCATAGAAGAAAAGGACAGGGGTAGGGTATGAATTTTCAAAATTGCTACTGGACTATGTTGAAGAAATTACAAGTGAAGCAGTAAGTTCAAGAGTTGTCTTCTCCAAAAAATTCTTCATAAGGAATAATTACTCAAAAAATGAAATCCCCTAATCTACAAAACATCCACCTTCAAGAATGTTTAGTATTTTCCACATGTCGTTTAAACATCTCGGTGACATAGTTGGCGGTTACTACCAAGTTTCAGATATGAATGTGAAATGTAGAGAGATGAACAACCTGCCAAAATCTCACCACTAGTCAGCGGTAGAACAGAGATCAGAATTCACATCTTGAAATGTTGAATACAACTTTATCTCCTTAATCTTTTCTGCCTCTGTTCCAGAATACATACACACATGCACACACAATGTAGTTAAATGTATTCTCGAGGAAATATATTGAAGTACTTCAAGTAATAGAGTAATAATCAAAGGCTAGAACTACAGGGATGCCAACTCCCATCTCATTCAAAGTACTCACTTTACAGATGGGCATTCTAATCCTACAACCTGGTTTTCATTCTTCAAGGAAAAAAAAGTTGTGTAAATGAAACATTCTGAGGTAGTTCAGAAAGATAAAATACATAATTTTGTAATATTTAATATACTAAAAATAATCTATACATTGTTGTCTTAGCCCTCTGAATGGGAACAGAGCAAAGTCATTGTGTGCGGTGGAGTTCACACGTGTCAATTAGGACTTTTCAACCTTTGCTTGGCCACTAATTAGCTCGTTACTTGAGAGAGTTACTAAATCTCTCTAAGCTTCATTTTTCTCATCATGATTACACAGGCGAGCTTCACTTTCACAGCTCAAACTCTTCTCAAATTCTGGGAATAAATATAAAAGTAATTAGTCAAACGATTATGAAGGGAATCAATTCATTATTTTCCCCTCAAATCCCTCTTTAATAATAAGCACATATAAAATGAAGATAAACTTTGATTTACTCTAAAAGCTTAAGCTGTTATAACAAAGATCAAGTAATCTCCTGTTACTGATTTAGAAAGACAATTCTGGACTCTTTCTTCTGTGAGCTCTAAGCTACAGAAGTAGGAGCAAGAGTTCTCTCAGCCACACATACCATGGAGGTAGAGGCAAATTTGAGACTGGCACATCACCAGGGCCTAGGAAGGCACTTGGCTCACATGCTGCTAGAAATGGGGGGCGAGGGGACGAGGTGAGGAGGGGCATGCTGTCAGCTCTTCCAGGAAATGTGAGGGATAGACACCCTTTCCAGTGAGGACTGGGAATTCTGCGAGTTGGGGAGGACTTGGTGAGTATAGCCAGCCATACTGGCCCAGAGAGATAGCCCAAGGATTCTAAGCATTGTCATATAAAAGGCAATTGATCAAATAGATGAATATACTGAAGATAACGGAAGCAAGATGTCTCATTGACAAAATAGTGGGGCACAAATATGGAAAGGGGGAAGTGAGTATAAACATGCAATGTCAGATTGTCATATAGATTACCAGTGTGAACTCATGGGTTCTAATATAAATAGGTAGATAAACAGACAAATATAATAGATACAGATGAGTGTCATGTATATACATATACATTTATGTATTGCCTAGATCTGTCCACTAAAGAGCCTTAGACATGGTAACATCTCAACAACATTAAACTCATCTAGCACCAAAATCTTGCTCTCTAAATATAATTCTTCAACAAAGAAACCACGACTCCTTAAAGAAATGGTTGGTTTCAGGGCTGTGAAAGAGAAAGTCAAAGATAAACCTGAAACATCTTTTCTAAGAAAGACAGGAAGTTCTCAATGAATAAGAGGAACATCAAAAGGACACAGGAGTCACTTTGGAATAGCTCACATTCAATTTTGAGGCAATCTGAGTATTGAAATAAACAGTAACAGTAAAGGGTTATAACCAATTGAGTAAACTAGGAATCTATCTCTTCCATATATTGGGTCTTGGGAAAAGTCACATCACATTTTGGAAAGAAATACAGAAAAATAAGTCATGGCTTTTCTGATGATCCAATAGAAAAGGAGAGACAGAGAGAGGAAGGTTAAAGTAAAAACAACTAATGAGTACAGAAGAAACAATGGAATCAGAAAATTATGATTTGGTGACTATTGAAGTAATAATTGAAGAATTACCAATGGATGCTAAAATAGTGATGAAAAGGTAGATGAAGAATACTAGTGAAGTCTCAAAATATCTCCATTCATTATCTCATTAACTTATTAAAATGTGAAACATTTATTAATTTTACAATAGAGAAACATGGCAGAAACCATCTTAGCCAAGTAAAATCAGTAACATAAATGAGGCAAATTAACATCTTGTGACTCCTAAAATAGTGCCCTGAAAAGAATAGAACAAAACTTCCATGGTGGGCCAGCAGGTAGAATAGTGCTTAAGGCACTGGATCCCACATAGTGAACTGCGTGGTTAGAGTTCCAGACCTGGCAGACTGAAAAACACACTGGAAGCATGACCATGTGTGCCCAAAACCCCAAGAAGAAAATGGAGGAGAAGGGATTGTGGGGTGGCCATTTCCTTTGAAGGGATGATTTTCACCCTCCCTCTCTGCTTTCTCGAAGCAAAAAGCAAAAAAAAAAAAGTAAATATCAAACAAATCCAAATTGAGGAATGTTTTTACAAAATAACAGACATGTGATTTTCAAGGATAAAAAATACAGAAGCACAAGGAGACTCTGCCAGACAGATGAAGACTAAAGAGATGTATAACAACTGATCCTAGACCTCATAAAGAACACCGCTGGGGAAAGCTGCAAAACCAGAGCAAAGTCTTCAGATTTAATGGAAGTGTAGCATTAACGATAACTTCCTGAGTTTGATGGTGTTTTGTGGTTTAGTGTGAGAGTATTCTTATTTTTTAGAAAAGATACACTTAAGTATTTAAGGATAATGTCCACAGGTTTGCAATTTAACCTCAGAGACTTCAGAAAAACATACACACACAGTCACGCCTCATTTACCAGCATTACCAGTGTGAACTCATGGGTTCTAATATAAATAGGTAGATAAACAGACAAATATAATAGATACAGATGAGTGTCATGTA
This sequence comes from Tupaia belangeri chinensis, assembly GCF_000334495.1. Lineage (NCBI taxonomy): Eukaryota > Metazoa > Chordata > Mammalia > Scandentia > Tupaiidae > Tupaia > Tupaia belangeri. The sequence goes on from NW_006204563.1 coordinate 2,872,294, forward strand.
TATACATATACATTTATGTATTGCCTAGATCTGTCCACTAAAGAGCCTTAGACATGGTAACATCTCAACAACATTAAACTCATCTAGCACCAAAATCTTGCTCTCTAAATATAATTCTTCAACAAAGAAACCACGACTCCTTAAAGAAATGGTTGGTTTCAGGGCTGTGAAAGAGAAAGTCAAAGATAAACCTGAAACATCTTTTCTAAGAAAGACAGGAAGTTCTCAATGAATAAGAGGAACATCAAAAGGACACAGGAGTCACTTTGGAATAGCTCACATTCAATTTTGAGGCAATCTGAGTATTGAAATAAACAGTAACAGTAAAGGGTTATAACCAATTGAGTAAACTAGGAATCTATCTCTTCCATATATTGGGTCTTGGGAAAAGTCACATCACATTTTGGAAAGAAATACAGAAAAATAAGTCATGGCTTTTCTGATGATCCAATAGAAAAGGAGAGACAGAGAGAGGAAGGTTAAAGTAAAAACAACTAATGAGTACAGAAGAAACAATGGAATCAGAAAATTATGATTTGGTGACTATTGAAGTAATAATTGAAGAATTACCAATGGATGCTAAAATAGTGATGAAAAGGTAGATGAAGAATACTAGTGAAGTCTCAAAATATCTCCATTCATTATCTCATTAACTTATTAAAATGTGAAACATTTATTAATTTTACAATAGAGAAACATGGCAGAAACCATCTTAGCCAAGTAAAATCAGTAACATAAATGAGGCAAATTAACATCTTGTGACTCCTAAAATAGTGCCCTGAAAAGAATAGAACAAAACTTCCATGGTGGGCCAGCAGGTAGAATAGTGCTTAAGGCACTGGATCCCACATAGTGAACTGCGTGGTTAGAGTTCCAGACCTGGCAGACTGAAAAACACACTGGAAGCATGACCATGTGTGCCCAAAACCCCAAGAAGAAAATGGAGGAGAAGGGATTGTGGGGTGGCCATTTCCTTTGAAGGGATGATTTTCACCCTCCCTCTCTGCTTTCTCGAAGCAAAAAGCAAAAAAAAAAAAGTAAATATAAAACAAACTTCACCCTCCCTCTCTGCTTTCTCGAAGCAAAAAGCAAAAAAAAAAAAGTAAATATCAAACAAATCCAAATTGAGGAATGTTTTTACAAAATAACAGACATGTGATTTTCAAGGATAAAAAATACAGAAGCACAAGGAGACTCTGCCAGACAGATGAAGACTAAAGAGATGTATAACAACTGATCCTAGACCTCATAAAGAACACCGCTGGGGAAAGCTGCAAAACCAGAGCAAAGTCTTCAGATTTAATGGAAGTGTAGCATTAACGATAACTTCCTGAGTTTGATGGTGTTTTGTGGTTTAGTGTGAGAGTATTCTTATTTTTTAGAAAAGATACACTTAAGTATTTAAGGATAATGTCCACAGGTTTGCAATTTAACCTCAGAGACTTCAGAAAAACATACACACACAGTCACGCCTCATTTACCAGCA
>NW_006204563.1:2873793-2899845 GCF_000334495.1 Tupaia belangeri chinensis
CATTCTGAGAAATGTGTCACCAGGTAATTTCATCATTGTGAAAACATCGAGTGTATTTACACAAATATAGGTGGTATGGCCTGCTTCAATACACCTACGCTAGATGGTATCTCCTATAATAATCTTTAAAGCAAACATCGTTAGAGGGTGTGTGTGCTTGCTACAAAGAGACAAAGGAAGAGAGAAGGAGAGTTAGAAAGTTCCCCCTTTGGAAGATGTTCCCTTCTTCCTTTTGGGATTTTGGACACACACACACACACACACACACACACACATGCACGCACCCAGTGTGTTTTTCAAGCCACCAAGTCTGGGACTCAAACCACACAGTCAGCAAAGTGGGATCCAGCCACTTTAAACACCATGCCACCGCTGGCTTCCTAATGGTTATTATGGGACCACCATTGTACATAAGAGTTCATCATTGAATAAAACATCATTATGTAGTATATGAATGTACAAATATGTGTGTGTGTACACATATCTTTTTATGTCTATATGTGTGTGTATGTACATACACACATATATACACATACATACCTATGTTTTTCTCACACACACACAGAAAGGGAAAAAGAACGAAAGGGTAAGAATAAGCTAAGCAAGGTGAATGGAATAGAGCCGTGCAACTGGCGAATCAAGTGAGGACTAAACTGAAGTTTTGTGCACTTTTTTTTTTGAGAGGTTTTTCACTATAGGGTGCGTGCGCTCGCGAGACAGACAGAGAGAGACAGAGAGACAGAAAGCGAGAAATCACCCCCCCAGAGGGGATGGCCACGCCGCAATCCCTTCTCCTCCATTCTCCTCTCGGGATCTTGGGCACGCACGCACACGCGCCCGGTGTGGGTTTTAAGCCACCAGGTCTGGGACGCGAACCGGGGTCGACTACGTGGGAGTCCAGCGACATAGCCATTATGCTAACTGCTGGTTCCCAAGTTTTGTGCACTATTTTTGCAACTTCTCTATATGTTTAAAATGATCCAAAATGACAGTTAAAGAGATAAGTTTAAAACATTTGTCATAAATTGTCTAGCACCCAGGTATTTTTTTCTTATGGAGAGCTTTTGAGACTATCAACTACTCTATGGTTTTTTAAATCAAGTAAAAAATATTATATATATATTATTCTGTAACCTGCTTGTTCCCCAATACATCACATACAGTTTCCCAAGTTAATAAATATAGGTTTATAACATGATTTTGAATGAGAACAATTTTCTATCACATGGACATTTAAATATTATTCTGGGAAGACAGCAGGTGTGGTAGTGGTTAAGATGCTGGACTCCCACATGACTGACTGCAGTATGACTCCTGGACCCAGCAGCCTGAAAATCATGCCAGACATGTGCGCATGCATGCTTAAGGTACCAAGAGAGGAATGGAAGAGAAAGGACTGCGATGTGGTCACCAGCCTCCCAGGGAGTGATTTCTCACTTTCTCTCTCTCTGTCTCTCTGGCAAATGTATGCACTCTATAGCAAAAATCTCTCTAAATGGGGTCGGGGGGAGGGGGGAGGCAGCAAATGGCATAGTGGTTATGTTGCTAGATTCCCACATGGCCAACCATGGTTTGCGTCCTGACCTGGTGCTTTGAAAATCACACCGGACATGTGTGCATGCATGTCCAAAATCCTGGGAGGAAAATAGAGGAAAAGGGATCACGGCCCAGCCATCCTCCCATGGGGTGATTTCTTACTTTCCCTCTCACTGTCTCTGTCTCTCTTTCTCTCTCTCTCTGGTGAGCACACACACCCTAGGGCAAAAACCTCCTGTACAATTATCCAGGGCCCAATTGCTAAGTCACTGTGCTTCACAGGTGGGGACCACCTGGGAGGCCCAGGTTTGAGTCCTGGCCCAGGCTAAAGGCTAGGCGTAGTGGTGTGCACCTGTAACCTCAGCAACTTGGAGAGGCTGAGGCAGGAGGAGCATGAGCTTGAGAGGATGGCCTGGGCAACAGAGAAAGATCCTGTGATTGCCCACCCCTGCAGTCCCCCAGCTCGGAGGCTGGGGCAGGAGTAGTGCAGAAAGGTGAGACCCCATCTTTTAAAAAGAAAACATTAATCATTTTCCCATGATTGGATACTTAAGGTTTCCAATTTTTGCTATTATAAGTGATACTTCCATAAATGTTCTTACAGTAAAATCTTTGCTTACATCATGGCCTCATTCCCTAGAGCCTTGATGTGTTCTTCTGCTTACATATTGCTTATGTATTGTTCAGAGCTAAAATTTCAAGCATTGCAAAACTGAAAATCCCCCACTGAGGAAGAAAGGAAGGAAGGAAAAAGTATGAACAATTCTTGCCACATACCAGAAAAATAATCATTTGGAAGGCTATTACAAAAGACGACTGACAAATGAAAATGGGATTCCAATACCATGGCTGCAAATTAGTCAGAATAATGTAAAGTTTAACAAAACACATGCACCAGAGAAGTGGCTGGCACAGTGATGTCACATTAAAAACCCATTAATAAATGTTTTGACTTGTAATGAGGTTTTCAGGATGGTAAAAGTGGGTGTTCTCGAAACCCAGGATATATCACATTGCAGATGCTTAATCGATACAGTGGCAGCACCCGCAGAGGAATTGTCTCCTGTCTGTCCTCTCACAACCCTCCTACTACTGACACCCAGAGGAGAAGCGGAGGTCATAACCTGACCTCTGTCCATCAGTCCCAACTGAAAGTCTACCCAGGCTGGGTCAGGAGAGTGTTCAGGCATCAGAGGACTCTCTCTCACTAGAAAGGCCTGTGTGCGTGAGCGCACAGATCTGCAGCTAGCAGAGGGGGAGCAAAAGGAGTCAGAGTGCAGCTGTCTGGGGAGAGGGGTTGTTTGTTTTTATATTTGCTTATTATTATTGTTTTTTTAGAGAGAGAGAGAGATAAAGAGAGAGAAGGGGGCACCCTGACAGGGTCTTATCACACTGGTTCTTTCTCTCAGTCTCTCAGTCAGTCAGCAACGCCAGCACACACATGCCCAGCGTGTTCAGGCCAACCAGGGGTCTTCATATCCAAATCCAGGGCCTTCCTGTATGGCTGCAGCCCAACAGCCTGCACCACCCCGTGGCCAGCACCATGAAGGCTGAACGTGCATCTGGTCTGAACAGCATCTGAAACGGGTTGAAAATTGCAACACTGCAACACTGCCCCCACGTGCCAGCAGAAATGTGCATCTACACCATTCTCTGCTTCTCTATTTAAAATGATCTTCTTTCTCTGTAGGTTCCAACTGAAATTAGGAAAGTATATTCTTAATCTTGAAGCAACTGGCAAGTTGCTAAATTTTCTCGGGAAAAGAGCTTCTCTAGACATAGAAAACTATGTTAGTAAAGCTTTTGTGCATAGAATTATGATTTAAGTAAGAATTCAAGTATGTAAAGACTATGCTGCCTACCTAAAAGTCATAAAGTAGATTTTCTTTTATATCCCATGCTATTCAAAGGCACTTAAAATAATTGTTAACGAAGGTATCTAAGCAATTACTATTCGAGTACCAGAAAGATGTTCAACACTGCACAAGAATGGCCTGAAAATAACTCTTAAGATAATTATATGTACAGTAAAACACTTAATATAAAATTGTATAGCAACCTTTTAAACTAAAAAAGTCAAAGAATGTTCAAGAACACGCTTTCATCCACCAAAGCAACTAATTAATCTTGTAAAGCTAAAACAGAAATGAACTAAAACACCAGGTAATAAAATTACCTGCAAGAGATAAAACATACACGTTTTCGTCAATACTATTTGAAGTTTCGAAGAATCATAGCATAAAAGCCAAAACCATAAAAGCACATAGCTGCCGTAAGTATCTCCAACACTGCTCCGCTATTACATACCCTCCAGAGAGAAAAACGACAGATTACGGATTCTGTGATTCCTCCCGAAAAGGCACCTGCAGATTTAGAGATTGCTCTCCTAGTAAGATAGTATGATTAACGGCTCTCCAAAAGAAAGAGAAATAGCAATCTCCTCTCAGAGATGTTCTTTCTAACCTGTTTCTTGTGTGAAATAAGTAAAATGAAAACAAACAAACAAACAAAGATTATTGCCCAGATAGAAGAGTTTTAAGGATCCACTTCATATAAGAGAATGAATGATATTAGGGCTTTGGCCTTGATCATTCATTCTCTCACCCGGGAAACTCTTGATAGTCAAAATGGATAAGCTCCGCACACCAAGTTTAGAAAAGTAACTTGGGGAGAACAAGTGAAGAAGAGGAAAAGTGCATGGAGCTCTGGGTACAACAGCAAATTCTGCCAACTCCTACCTTGAACACACCATGCTGGGAAAATGTCAAACAGTCCCCACCACCTTTCAAGAGTTGTACGCTGGTGTTCCAGTGTGGAATGGGTCTTCCAGCACTAGTTATACAAGCTCTGGGTCCTGAGTTCAAGGAACTAATTCTTACACACTGCAGAAACTAATAGCATATCCATGTCCCTAGTAGATACATTAGGTTAGATTAGTGTTAGAAATGAACCCAGGAGGGGAACTAGCAGTTAGCGTAATGGCTATGTCGCTGGACTCCCACGTAGTCGACCGCGGTTCGTGTCCTGGACCCGGTGGCTTAAAACTCACGCCGGGCGCATGTGCGTGCGTGCCCAAGATCCTGAGAAGAGAATGGAGGAAAAGGGATTGCGGCATGACCATCCCCCTGGGGGGATGTCTCTCTCTGTCTATAGCGAAAATCTCTCCAAAAAAAAAAAAAAAAAGAAAGAAAGAAAAAGAAAAAGAAATGAACCCAGGAGAATTATTATTTTTTTTTAATTGCCAGACGGCACATGCACACACCAGAGAGAGAAAAGAGAGGGATGGAACAGGAACCACCAATGAGACTTGGTCATGTCACAATCGTTTTGTCAACACTTCTCCATCCCATCAGGGCTTGGATATACACGCACATGCACACTTGCCTAGAGTTTCAGGCTGCCACAGCTGGGATTTGAACTGTGGGCAGCCATGTGGGATCCTGTTCCCTCTTGGCTCTCTCTGTGTAGCGCTTAATTGCTTTGCTGTGGGGCCAGCCTAAGAGAGTTCATGCAACAGAGTTCATTTGAAAAGAAGTGAAAACAAAAACACTTCTGTATATTTACAAAGCATGAAATGCATTTTTTATAACTTGTTCGATAAGATTTATGAAATTTAATTTTTAAAACTTGCCCAATAAGATTTATTAAATGATAAACCACTTCTGGTGAATGCTTTCTTCAAAGAACTGTTTAAGAAATGCAATTTAACATGTCAACTTCAATATCACCATGAAGAAATACTGTATTACATGTACTGCTCATGGGAATAATGAAAGTATCTCATATATAACCATAGGTCATATAGCTCTAAAAGACTGTAAAAATCATTAAGTCCTATCCTTTCATTTGTAGTACATTTAAATGAAGGCGGTGAGGGCCAGCCCCATGGCCTACTGGTTAGGAGAGCCATATCCCACATGGCCAACTGTAACTAATCAAGTCCTGGCCCCGGAGACATGAAAAATACACTGGATGCTTGCATGCCCCAGATCCCAACAAGATGGAGAACTGGAGGAGAAGGGATCAAGGTGTGAACAACCACCATTGAGGGAATTCTTTTCCCTTTCTCTCTCTCCCTCTGTTCTCTCAGGTAAGCATGTACCCTCTGACAAAAAATAAATAACTAAATAAAAATAAAAGCAAAAAGAATAAATGCATGCAGAGAGAGCTGACATGACTGCCCAAGGCCTAAATGATCAAAATCCTAAGACTAAAACCCAAGTCTTTACAGTTCTACTTCATTCACCTAATACAGATGCTTATGCATTACCTCCCTTGACGGCATGCCACTATCAGAAGGAGGCGAGGAAGGAGGGGAGGGGAGAAAGTGAAATTGAAGTTTCATCTGGGTTATGCAACAGAATGATCATTTCCATACATTATCTCATTTCATTCCTATTATAATCCTGTGAATTAGGTCTTACTATCCCTATTTAACATAGAATGAACAGAAAGAAGAGAAGAACTTGTCCAAGAGAAAGTAGCTAGTAACAGGTAAAGTCAGGATTTCAAACAAGGTCTGTCTAATGTGAAGACTCTGCTCTCAACTAGCCCCAGTCCCTTGGTGCTACCCTCCCGTCTGACTCCACAGCGGATTCATTTTTTAGGGTAGGACTGGGTCAGACTGTGACACCAATGATGACTGGCCTATCTGGTGGGAGGGCCAGCTGGGTGCCCCTCTTAGCTGCTGTCTTCCTCACAGAAAACAGTCTCCCCAGAGAGAAGAGAACTCTCCTTTTCCCAAGCTTCCTGGCCAAACTCACCAGAGTAATGCTTTATTCACCCAGCCTCCTGTTCATAGCTAACGGCAGGTCAGGCTTAGTAAACAGGAGCATATGGAAAACACAGTGTGTACTAATTCATAAACATGTAAATGTGGCAATGCTTCAACTGCCCAACAGCAAGAACTACAAGTAAGTAAAAAGAAAAAAATTAATGACAATAAAACAAAAAGATGCTCCAAGTTAATACTTCTCAATAAGACATATTGAGTTGTGGGCGAGGAGGTGGGAGCGCGATAATGGAATGAAAATCCAACTAGAGCAATTTTCACAATCCAAGAGCATATTCTTCCCTCATATGCAACCTTCAACTTGATATTACATACCCGGGGCACGTGTGAGCTCTACTGACGTTAGGAGAGGGCCAGCATACACAACTTGAAAAGATTTCTCAGGCAATTCTATATACCAGCAACACATTCTACACCCTGTCCAGTTAACACTGTTGCCCCAAGTGATAAATATGATAAACAACTTCCAATGTCCACATGAAAAGGGCTGAGGGAAGCATGCCAGGCCTGGACGATGTGTTATAACGCGCTAGACATGACCTGACAATAAAAAGCTTAACAGCCACAGATCAGGCAAAAAGACAGGAACAAATAAAAAGATAGATAAATCAAAAAGTGCAACAGCCTAGACTGCTGGCTTTGAGACAAGTCATCTCAGAGATTTCAGTCTCCCTACAGAGTGCCACTGAAATATGACTTCATTATCACAAACAAAATAGTTCTGTAAAATCAAAATGAAACCAAATTGTGTTTAATAGAAATTGTTAATATAGTCAAGAAAATACAAAATTTTAAAATGATTTCTTCCCAAAATGGTTAGATTCTCTTATCGTGAATGTCTCCTTTTAGTGGGGAAAAGGAATATGAGTTTTGACCATACTCATGCTCTGGAACTCAGGAGAACGGGTCATCTTTTCACAGGGAATGTAAACTATATCACAGAGGGGATGGGGCAGGGGGAGAAGGGAGGTGGGGCTTGCAGAGATAAGAAGGAAAATCAGAAAAATCAGTCACCACAACCATAACAAGAGAGTTTCCAGAGGAAAAAATGTTCCACTGCTATTGTTAAAGTCAAATAAGAAATAAGAGTGGTTCCTGGATAGAGTAAAATGAGAGGCCATTAGTATCTTGGCTGGAACTTATCAAGACAAGCACATGAATATGACTCTTTAAAGAACACAAAGACACAAAGGGAAAAAAAGGGAGACTTAGCTGGAGATAAAGGGAAACGTTGGTATATGGGGTGGGGAAGTGTGTTTTTCAATAAATAAGAAAAGCTAAAGTATGGATGTCTAAATAATTTTTGGGAATGAACTAGTAGAGGCTGAAGACACAGGAAAAATATGGCCGATACATGGAGTAAGGTCCCTGAAAGTGCAGGAAGACCAAAGAGCCACAGCACAGTAGAGGGACTGGACTTAGAAGGAGGAAGGAAAGGAAAGCAGACCTGTCACATAGCTCTAGAAGAGGTTCTGTCTCAGGGTTTCTATTTTTTCTAGGAAGAACAAGAAGGCCATCTGCTCACAGTGAAGGAACCTTAAGGAGAGTAGAAGAGTTAGAAGAGATTTAAAAATTATTATGATTGGGACCAGCAGGTGGTATAATGGTTACATCAGGGGACTCCCATGTAGTCGACTGTAGGTCAAGTCCCAGACCTGGAGGCTTAACACTCACACCGAGTGCCTGTGCATGAGCACCCAAAATCCTGAGAGGAGAATGGAGGAGAAGGGATTTCAGCATGGCTATGCCCCTGGAGGGTGATTTCTCACCTTCTGCCTCTCTGTTTCTGTCTCTCCAGTGAGTGTACATGCCCTATAGCAAAAAGGTCTCTAAAAAACATTACTATGATTATTCTATTTCATGAGAATAAGAGAGAGATAAGTATCCTCAACATAGCCTCACACTGGAGTCTACCCCCAGTCTTTCTAGCCAGTCAAGATCCAGGGCAAATGCACAGGGCATGTACAGGTTGACCAGGAAACCAAACCTGTGACCATCCATATGGGTCCAGCATCACTTGAACAGCATGTTACTGCTACACCACCAGATCTGCCCTTTATTTTGTTTTACTAGATTGTCAGTAAAGTCATGACATATCTTTCTTGTTTTTCTATGCAAAAAATGCATCATGATTTTTCCAACAACCCAATAGTTATTATTAGCTTTTCTATTTATTTATTTCATGAGATAGAGGAGAGTCAGATTTTAAATAGTCACCAAGGAGAATGCAAGGGGAATAGGAGTCCCCCTCCAAACTTCCCTGTGATTTCATACCCGAAATTATGGACCCTAAGAAATGTGGTGACCAAGATTTATTCTGCATGGCCAGGTTTATAAAATGGGACTCTTTGTATCCTGGTTTTACAAGTATCCTACAAACCTCAGTGCACAGAGGAGAGGGACTGGGATTTGAAAATGTAATAGCCTGATAAACATTTCCATCAGCACATTCCAAGAAATTAATTTTAAGCCCATGTTTTAATAAACAGCTAATATTAAAACATGACACTGAAAATATATAATATGTAACCAAATTGAAAATCGAAATTAAAACAAAATACTACAGTGCAAAAGTCCTCAGTCATTGCAGGTTTCTATTTAGAATTAAATTTCTAGTATTAATGTTCCTTTTCAATTTGTTGTGGGTCAAGGGGTTATTAACACCATAAAAAAAAGAGTTAATAGAAAAGTACATCTAGGACAAAGATGTGTTATTATATTTTGCATGAATGCCTGTTATTGGAAATTATCAGTTCTTCAAAACAACCATTCCTAGTTCATTAAGGGATAGCCAATTACATCAAAACCCATCTCCTATTGTATTTTATTTTCCAATTAGTAGTATTCTAAAGACAAGAGCACAAGTCACAAAATAAACTATACTTCTGTATCTACTGCTGCTTAATAAAAGACATAAAGGACATATACGTTTTTATCCAACTAAAGCATAGAGAGTTTATTTCCAGATTTGTTTTTAATGTTATACTTAATTACTTTTTCCTACTCTAGCCTTAAATCTTAACTAAAATCTGTGACTACAGGCAGACAAGCAGAATTAGTATACAGAAACAGGGATATCTACTTAAAATAAGCCTTTTAAGAATGATTGCAAATAACTAAAACACACATCAACGATAAGAAAAGAAACACAAACAAAAAAAGATATTCATGAACCAACAAGAATTTAAACTTGGTTGGGACCAGCAGGTGGTGTGGTGGATAAGGCGCTGGACACTCCCACATGGCCAGCCATGATTCGAGTCCCAGACCTGGTGGCTTGCTTTCTCACTCCCCCTCACCCCACCCTGTGTTTCTCTCTGGTCAAATTAAAATGAATGGATGAATAAATAAAATTAAATAAATCATTTTTTTTAAAATAATTTAAACTTGGTAAGGATTAAAAATGATGGTGATTATTGACTGGAGGATGGGTGGTGAGGCAGTGAGAATGGGAATTCACAGGAATGTGGCTGACACTCCAAGCTTCACAGGCAGCCCATTTTGGGCCATGGGACCCTGTTCAGGCCAGCAAGAGATACAAACTAAGGTGCCGTGTGAGGCTCTCAGACGAGACAGCCTTTCTTCCCATTGCGTAGTAGACAAGTGTAAAGAGTGGAACTTCAGAAACCATCTTGAAGAATGGAGTGTGCCCTTGAATGTGACAGTAAAAGCCATACGCACCAGAGCAGGAAGATAAAAGCAGTCGAGGTCTCCAAGAACCTTGCAGGGCTGCAAATTTCTACCTCATGCAGTAATCCCTTCTCCTCCACTTCTCCACCCTATTGGGATGTGTGGGTACTCAGGAACACAAGCCTTATCTGGTTTTCCAAGCCACAATGCCAGGATTTAAACTATGTGGTTGGCCATGTGGGATCCAGCTCCCTTAACCACAGGACATGGGGCCTGCCCAATACTTGGGTGTTCAATCCACTGACTGGATCTTTGCTATTTCATAACCAAAAGCAATTCATAATTCAGAAACAATGTAACTGGATTTACAGATAGATAACGTTTCATAGGTAAATACGGTTAGTAGATGGATAGAAGGAGTCATGGGAAAATAATTTCAGATTAGGCAAGTCCAATAAGCAAGTTAAGGAAAATGCATTTTAAATAACCTTGTTTCCTATTTAAACTTGAAGAAAGGGTGAAGGTCACATGTGTGTATATATAAAGAGAAAAAAGGCTGGAAATGTATGTATTGCAGTATTATGAAGGGTTATTTCTAGGAGATGAGATTATGATGAACATCCATTTCTTTTATGACTATTGAAATTTTTGTTTTTAATAGTGAGTATAGGAGGGGCCAGCAGTGATATGGTGGTTAAAGGCGCTGGACTCCCACATGGCCGATCATGGTTTGTGTCCCAGACCTGGTAGTTGACTTTCTCTGCCCTCTCTCTCTTTCTCTATCTCTCTCTGATCAAACTGGAAAATAATAATAATAATAATAATAATAAATAAAGTTAAAATAATTATTTAAAAAAAGGGTGAGTATAGGGGCCTGTAGGTGGTGTAAGCAGTTAAGGTACTGGACTCCCACATAGCTGATTGTGATTTGAATCCCAGACCCAGTGGCTCGAATATCACACTGGTCACATGTCCATGTGTGCCCAAAATCCCAGGAGGAAAATGGAGAAGAGATTGTGGTATGGCTATCCACCCAGGGGATAATTTCTCACTTTCCCTCTCACTGTCTCTCTCTGGCAAGCAAATGTCTCCTATGGCAAAAACTTAAAAAAAAAAAAAAATAGTGAGTATATGTGCCAGCAGGTGGCATGGAGGTTAAGGCACTGGATCCTGCATGACCAACAGTGCAGTTCAAGTCCTGAACCTGGCGGCTTGGAAACCATGCCAGATAGACATGCCCAAAATTCCAAAAAAGGAATGGAAGAGAAGGAACGTGGCATAGCCATCTCCCATGGGGGATCATTTTTTTCTCTCTGTCTCTCTCTGGTGAGTACACATGCCCTATAACAAACTTAAAAAAATAAAGTGAGGATAATATAACTCTTCAGTTAGAATAAAATATTCTTTTTATTTGATATACACATGTCTGAAGAAGGAATGTATTAACCTGGCTTTAACTTGTCATTTCATTAAAAATTTTTCGTTTATCCACTTGTTACTATGACTTTTTTTAAAAGAATTATTTGATTTAACTTTTTTTAAATTTTATTTATTTATTTTAATTTGACCAGAGAGAGACAGAGTGAAAGAGGGAGGGAGAGGGAAAGCGAGAAAGCAAGCCACTAGGTCTGAGAATTGAACCATGGTCAACCATGTGGGAGTCTAGCGACCTTAACCACACGCCATGTTACCATAACTTGCTGAGAGAACTGCACTTGTTTCAGCTATCAGTTACCTCATCTTCAGTTTCCAAAACATATTTAAGACAGAGGTAAGGTCTATGTGATTATTTAATATCTAAGTATAAAAACAGTAACACTGAGTTGTCAGAGAAACCATGACGTTTTTTCTTTTTTTCTATGCAAAAATGCATCATAACTTTTCCAACAACCCAATATTACTGGGATAAGCAATGTTTTTTCGTAATCTGGCTTGATAGTAATTCATTCATTCATATGAAATAATGTTTATATGTGTATGAAGAACACAAGGAATAAAAACAAGACTTAGCAGACAAATTCATAAACACACATCTTCAAAGTTCACAAATGTTAACATAAAATATGGACGTTTCCTCCAACACATTAAAACAAACTTTGCATTAGAGACTTGCCTAAAATGATTTATGTACTGAATTTTAAAAAATAGTACAAGAAAGCATATTGGTAAAATAAAATTAAAAGTTTATGAATCTACTGCATGGGAATAACCATTCATCTGAGCATGCAGAGAGATCTAAAAGGTTGCCGTAGTCAGGCAACAGCCTAGACTTACGAGGGGCACCGGGAGGAGCAATCGTAGCCAGGTCTTCTTCTAACTTCCTTCTCTGATGGAGCAACTTGTAACCCAGAACAAAAACCTCCAAAACATGCTGCCTAGTACCAGGCCCCCACCATCTGACTCACCAGGGAAGAACTGAGTCTCGGGGCAAGGACATGTACCTACCTTCCCACTGGCCTGCCAGCACCAAGCTCCTGTTAATGACAACATCGATTTCCGTAGCTCCATCTTCCACAGCCAACCTAATCTCTTCTAATCGTGTTTTTAAATGAGTCTGTCCAGCTGGAAAACCAGTGGCCACTAGTAAAGATAAAGAAATGAAGAGAGAAAAAAAATTATTTTCAAATGGTTAGTATCTAAACAAAAAATTTCCAACACCCCTCCTCCCCCCCCCAAAAAAAAAAATCAGTGTTTATGATCTAGGTACAGTGGTACAAATGGTAGGGTGCTACTGAGAGAAGATGGGGTTACATGGGAGGCGTGGGTTCAGATCCTGGACCAACCTGAACAGGCCAGACATGGTATTATATGCCTGTAATCCTCACTAACTAGAAGGCCAGGACAGAGAGCCATAAGAGCAAGTCCTTGTCAAAATACTTCTCTCTCCTCTCACTCTTTTTTCTCTGCCTCCTCCTTCCATGCTTAAACAGGTACACACAAGTGCACATGCTCTCTGTCTCCCTCATTAAAAAAAAAAGCTAAATCTAAAAAGTTTTTAGGGCCCAGCTTTGGTGGTATAGGTGACAGAGTAGCACTATGCAATACTGAAGCCACATGGCAGGCCTAGGTTTGGAGCTCACGTCAAACTAAATGCGCCAGGTGTGCCCCCTCATGCCTGCTACCGTTGCTAGCTGGGAGGCTATGGGAAGGACTGTGGTAAGCCTTGTTGAGGGTGCCTGTATATATGTGTATCTCTCTTTATCACGAAGGAAAAAAAGAAAATTAAAAAAAAAAAAATCAGTGCCAGGACCAGCAGTTAGTGTAATGGCTATGTCGCTGGACTCCCATGTAGTCGACCGCGGTTCAAGTCCTGGACCTGGTGGCTTAAAACTCAGGCCAGGCATGTATGCATGCATGTCCAAGATCCCAAGAGGAGAATGGAGGAGAAGGGATTGCAGCGTGACCATCACCTCGAAGGGGTGATTTCTCATTTTCTGTCTCTGTGTCTCTCTCTGTCTGTCTGGCGAGCACACGCGCCCTGTAGCAAAAACCTCTCCAAAAAAACAAAATTAGTGCTTAGAGATCAAAGCACTAAGGGTACGTAAGAATATCATGCATATCCCAGAGTGAGAGTGAAGAAAAAAGGGACCATGGGAACCAGCAGTTAGTGTAATGGCTATGTCGCTGGACTCCCACGTAGTCGACCGCGGTTCGTGTCCCGGACCCGGTGGCTTAAAACTCACGCCGGGCGCGTGTGCGTGCGTGCCCAAGATCCCGAGAGGAGAATGGAGGAGAAGGGATTGCGGCGTGACCATCCCCCCTGGGGGGTGATTTCTCGCTTTCTGTCTCTATGTCTCTCTCTGTCTGTCTGGCGAGAGCACGCGCCCTACAGTGAAAATCTCTCCAAAAAAAAAAAAAAGAAAAAGAAAGAGAAAAAGGACCAGCAGATGGTGTAATGGTTACATCGCTGAACTCCCACATAGAGTTGACTGTGGTTTAAGTCCCAGACCTGGCGCCTTAAAACTCATGCTAGGCTTGAGTGCGTGCATGCCCAAAATTCCAAGAGGAAAATGGAGGAGAAGGGATCATGGTATGGCCATCCCCACTGGGAGGTGATTTCTTACTTTCTAGTTCGCTGGCAAACACATACGCCCTACAACATAAAACTCTCTCTCTAAAAAAAGAAAAAGAGAGTGCAGAAATAGAATGTTATCTCATATTGCATCAGTGTTAGACAAATATTAAAATTATATCCTTTTGAAGAGCTGAAATCACAGAGATGTTTGTGAGGGAACATTAAGTAGCCAACAATTCAAAAAATATGTCATTAATATTACCACAGTGATATCACAAAAGAGTAGCTGCAGGGGTCAGCAGGTGGCATGGTGGTTTAGGAGCTGGACTCCCATATGGCTGACCATGGTTCAAGTTCCAGACCTGGCAGCTTGCTTTCTCACTTTCTCTCACTCTTTTTCTCTCTCTCGGGGGAGCATATCTGCCCTGTAGCAAATTAAAAATAATGATACTATGGGACCAGCAGTTGGCATAATGGCTATGTCGTTGGACTTGCACGTAGTCGACCGCAGTTTGAGTCTGGTGCCCAGTGGCTTAAACTCACACCAGGAGTGTGTGCGTGCATGCCCAAGATCTCGAGGGGAGAATGGAAGAGAAGAGATTGTGGTGTGGCCATCTCCCCTCGGGAGTGATTTCTCACTGTCTCTCTGTCTCTTTCTGTTTTCTGGCGAGCACATGCGCCCTATAGCAAAAACTTCTCCCCCCTAAAAAATAAACAAAATAATGATAATAAATAAAATAAAATAAATACCTCCTAAAAAACACAAAGAGTCGTTGCAGGCCTGTTTGGATATAAACAGTGGTTAATTCTGATCCTACTCTTGATCAAGTTGCCTATCTTGATATATTCATTTACTCTTGATTTACTCTTTTACAAACCTTTTCAGCTGTGGTAACCAGATTGAAATTCAGGTTCTTCCAACCCTCTATCTTGAAACCAACAGCCAGGCAGATTAGAATAAAGGAAAGAGCATGCAGGAGGGAACAGTACCTAATTTAGTCCACAAAACTGGGGCAGAGGTACAGCTGGGAAGAGGAAGGCCAGGCACAAATAAGAGGAAAATGAAAATACAACTACTGTTTAGAAAAAGTACATTTTTACATGCACATCATTCATTCTATCCTTGTTTCTACAGAGAACCCACTGTGTCTCTTCGATGCTATTAAATTCCTTGGGCCTGGGGGCTGGCAGGTGGTGTGGTGGTAAAGGGTGCTGGACTCCCACATGGCCGACTACGGTACGAATCCTAGACCTGGTGTCTTGCTTTCTCACTTTCCCTCTCTGTCTGACTCTGTCTCTCTCCTCTCTGGTTAAATTAAAAATAAATAAATAAAGTTTAATAAATTAATTCTTTAAAAAAAAAAATTCCCTGGGTCTGCTACCTTAGAGTAAAACCTATTTCCCTGTCGTATAAAGGGGGAAAAAAGAACCAACTAGGCTGATGAAAAATTAAGGTGTTTGAAGGTGGAAATGCCAAACACATTGGGAATTCTCACAAATTGGCTATATATATAAATACAGGATGCCAGGCTTCTGCAGATGTATCCCTAATAAAATAATTAATGATCTTCATAGGCTCATTTTTTTTTTAAAGGATCATGACACTTTTGTTTGATTTTGCTACAGGGTGCATGTGCTTGCTGGAGAGAGAGAAATTTCCCCCTAGGGGGATTGGCCACACCATAATCCCTTCTCCTTTTGAGATTCTGGGCATACATGCACATGAACAGGGTATGTTTTTCAAGCCATAGGCCTGGGACTCAAACCATGCAGGTGGCCACGTGGGATCCAGCTGCCTTAACCACCATACCCCTGCGTGATACTTTTCTCACTTCTTTTAAAATTGTAAACTAACCAGGCAGCCATACTTATATATATAAACACATATTTACTAAACTGAAGTTTTTAAGACTTCTCTCCCTCATACCAAGTCCTACTAAATCTAAAATCAGTACCTTCTGAATGTACCCTTTATCCTTGAGGGTTTGGTATGGCTCTCATCATCTGCCACATAGACTATAATTGGTCTTAATGCCATTTCTAATTTTCCCATTCCCAGCAGGTAACTTAATGCACTATGAAGCTGGAATGCCATGCCTCTGCTTTAAGCCTTTCAGTACCCTCCCCATCATCAGAATAAAGCCAAATGCCTTGCCATGGCATGGACTCCCTGGTGATCTGGCCCTGCCCTACTCCTCCAGCTTCAATCACATAGCTCCCTTTTTGTCCTATCTTTGGCTCCAATAACTGCCTCTCAGCTCCTTGCACAAGCTCCTGCGCCTTTGCACATGCTAGTTCCTCTGTCTAACAATGCCATTCCTTGCCTTCCTGGCACTGTAAACTCCTCCTCAAAGATCTGATGCAGTTATTGTCTCCGCTATGAAGCATTCCCTTACTCTCTGAGTGTCACCATTCTTTGCAGAATGAATTATTCTGTGCTCAGTTACAAGTGTACCTTCTGCATTCTACATAGCTTTATTACTGTATTTACATATATAATGGAATGCATATGTGTGTGTGTGTGTGTGTGTGTGTATCCACATGTATATATGTCATATATCATGTGTTATTATTATTTTTTTAACCTATCTCTCCTGAACAACTGAGTTTCCTTAAGGAGAGAAACACAGGTCTCTAGGGAATTAAGAGACTGTCTGCTACTTACTAAGTCATTAATAAATACTGAAGTGATGAATAAATACAACTAATTAGATCTATGAAGTTAATTTCAATCACAGTATAAAATTCTATATAATACTTCATGGTACCTCATGGTGTCTGAGTTAAAGAAATGGATACATATTCAAAAATAACAACAAAAACCATAACTAATTTTACCTGATGCCACAGGGATATTACAGCCTGCAGCCTTCAATGCTTTTACAGCATCACATACTCGGGCTGGGTAAACACAAACAGCAGCTGTAGTAATGCCTGTGAAGAAAGACATCAAAACAGCCTACTTTATATGAAGTTCAACTCACACAATATGCTTTTAATTATTATTTATACTACAACATTGGCAGAAATCAATATGAGAGGAAAAAAAATCATTTCCTCATGATGCTGCAACAAATTAAAAGGTTTTACTTTCAGGGCCAGCAGTTGGCATAGTGGCGATGTTGCTGAACTCCCATGTGGTCGACCGTGGTTCAAGTCCCTGACCTGGGAGCTGGCTTTCTCACTTTCCCTTTCTCTCTCTCTGTCTCTCTCTGTGTGTCTGACAAGCACCCACACCTTATAGCAAAAACCTCTCAAAAAAAAAAATGGCTTTACTTTCTACATTCCCTTCTAGTCCTGAAAAACATGAATCATTTTCTTTTTCTTTTTTTAAAAGAATTATTTAATTCTTTAATTAATTAATTTATTTTTTAACTTGACCAGTGAGAGACAGAAAGTGAGCTGGCAGGTCTGGCACTCTAACCACACTCAGCTCTCTGGGAGTCCAACACCCTAACCACCACGCCCCCTGCTGGCCCTGTGGATAATTTTCTTACATTATTAGTCATAGAAAACGGTTCTGAAACACTATTCTTTGAAGTTCAAAGAGCATTTTATTTTAACTCCTAAATATCAATAGTAAACTGGTGGTCAAGAGAATGAAAATATTTTACTTCATGCAGACAACAAAATGCAGGCTCATTCATACAGCATCCAAACAGGACAGATGAAGACAAGTAGAAATGAAATTTACAGGCTGCTAGAGCAAAATGACATTTAGTTATTCCTACTCTCTGCTTTGCAGTAAATACTAAAATCTGAACCTGAAGCCTTTGTTTTAAGGAATAAGCTCTTAAATTAAGAAAATATAATAATAAAGAGGCCACTGTAAAAGAAAGCATAATTATAGGACCCTCATTCAAAGTTACACTAAGTGCTATAAATAAAGGTGGTGTTGTTATTGTCCAGTCAAAAGAACCATAGCAAATACTTTTCAAAACTATATAGCTGTTTAAGTCTATAAGTTATTTATAAATTATTGGGGGTAAAATATCTGCATTGGGCCAGTTTGTCATCTCTAGTAGTACTCCTGACAGACACTCAGGAGCCATGAAACATCCTTCCAAGGAAAGGAAATTTGGCTCTAAAACCAGTCCAGTACTAGTAACAAAACATGGTGACTGGGAGATACCACTTAGACTTCCAGGTCTCGATTTTAGCATGTCAAAAGTAAGAAGCTCAACCCTCAAAGGTCTCCATTTCTAAAATGGTAAGGTTCTCAACTTTACAAAGTCTCTTCTTTCATGTATACTAAAGAAGTGAATATGACTTTTTTCAAAAGACCTAACCTACTATACGAGCATGCAATATTTCCCATTTGCATTTTTATTCTCCAAAGTTTTTCATTTACTCACAGAAAATACTTAATGCATGAGATATGATTATTAAGTAATGAGACTGGCTTTTTCACATGTGGCTAGGGAATCAGAATCAGTATTTTAGAGTTACTAGATAGAAAATTTCCAAAGCAAAAGAATTGAAAGAAAATATAAAGGAACTCTCTTCTAGCAACTTTTATCTATGGATGGAAAGAAGTGACCTAAAAACAAGACTTCGAGTCTCTTCCTGCTGTTTTTCAGGCAAGAATCTCAATTATTTGTCTATGTATATAAGACCAGTTTCTAGCAGGGATTTTATCACTGCTATCATTTTAGCAGCTGAATCTCCTCTGAAGTTCTCTTAGGTTTACTAATTTGTATTGCAAACAGGTAAACACTAGCTGGATCATACATAATAACATTACCTTTATCATGCATATCTAAGGCTTTTAAGAGATCTTCTCGGATTGGATATTTGGCTTTATAGCAAAGTCTTTGGATGTTGGAAGATGTATCATCACCTGAAAGTGTAGTAAGATCTATAAATGTAACCGCTTTCAGGAGCCAAGCAGCCTAGATTAAAGAAAAGTGAAAACAGGGAAAATTTTAGAATAAATGAATGAATCTCCTGCTCAGTTAGTTCAGAATCATTAGACAAATATGGATGCCGCTATCTAATCAGTACACTATTCCAGGGCAGATTCTGATAAAGAATATACATATTTCCCAGGAGTGACTAACAAAATGAACGTTGCCCAAGATAAAGTAAAAGGTGGGAAGAATGGCCTTACATTTTTTTTTTCACCCAGAGATACCCCATAAGGAACCCCCCCTTAATGGTCTCCCTACTTCTGAATTTATCTCATCCATTAAAAGCCCATCATAGCTACCCTGATGTAAGAAGATTAAGGAAGAAGAAGGTTTCTATCTACATTGTACCTCTAGTACTCTTGGGATCTGGGATTAGATATTATAAAAAGAAGTTTCTAGGAGCCAAACAATAGTACAGCAAAGCAGAGCTCTACAAAGCTAACCCACATGGGAAGGTTCTGGGTTCACATCTAGAGACTTCCCTAAATATGCTGGGCATACAGGTGCCCATAATCCAGAGTTGGCTAAATCTAGGGGTGGATCATGGTAGCAAGAGCCTGATGGAGGTGCTATTTCTCTCACTCTCCCATTCTTGGAAGAAAAAGAAATACATTTTTTTAAAAAAATCCCTAAGTTCCTTTATAGCTTTTCCAATTTAATACAATTCTACTTTTCAAACAATATTCATATTTCACAACCCATTCTGATGAATTTCCTTTCATCTTTTCAATCAGAATATTTCCAAACATGAGCAAAATGTGAAATGTCACTCTAAAGGATTCAATCGCAATATTCTGCCTCACTTCTGAAAAGAACTTTGAATTCCTTTTAGACCTGCATAGCACGTCTTTGGTTAGTACACACTGAAGAATATGCTGACCACAGGTTCTCTACAAAACATCATTTTTAGAATTTTGAAAAATGATTTATGAAAAGTAATGGTAAGGTAAACATGATGATCAAAGAAGGTCAACACTTTTACCTAAGGGCCTCAACAGTGGACACACCAGGTATAGATGTTATGGTTTAAAAATTAAAATAGAAGACAACCAAAGAAGGCATGTCTAAGAAACTGAATAAATGTGTTGAGAAAATATGCCATTTAATTCGCTCATGAATAAAGATGCCTCAAATTCATTTGCGGTTTTGCCACTCAAGAGTGATAAGATTTTTAACTTGTTTGGATAAATGTGTTATCTTTCTCCAACCCATCATCATCATATATGAATTATTAAAATAAGTCATGGACAGCTGCAATCTTTTAAGTGTAGATGCATCTTGAGCGAAATTCAATATTGTGGCCTTGAGGGAAGAGACCATGCATTGTAAAATACAGGGACGGAATGCTCAAGAAGAACCCTTACTTGCCATTCCTTTTTCACGGATCTGCGAGCCTGGATCTGTTCTGCGTGCCTTAGAACTGCTGGTTGATTCACTTGTATTTTGGAGATCCAACTAAGGTCTAAAGGGGAAAGAACAATACTTTTTGAAACAAAGGTTTTATTAAACAGAGCCATCTATTTTTACATGGTCTTTGAAAGGGTACATTTATCACGGCCATCAACACTCTTGTAAAGCTTCTGCCTCTCTTGCACACAACTACAGATAAATATCCTTGCGGAAGGAAGCCCAGTCACCTATTACATGTTCTGCAGTACAGGGTTCATGTAAAATCAAGTAGATTTGGAACCAGAAGAACCTGTATTGATTCATTACATAGACAAGTTTACAATGGGGGGGGGGTGTGTGGAATGTGTTACCTATGTCACGTGACTCACTTCTGACAGCAAAGACTTATTTGTGAGTGTCTAGTCCAGGAAAGCAAATGATTAATAAATGCTTAAGTGAATTAATGTTGAGGTTTAAAGGAATCCTTGATCACTGCCCCTTACTGACAAGATTAATATCTACCAGATGCTGATATGATTCAGCCCATCCTTTCTTCCAAGGAGAATTTTTCAAAATGTACTAGAAATCATAACATTGAAATAACAGAAGATAGAAAAAAGGAAAGAAAAACAAGTGATTCAAAGTTCCAGGAAACATCTGTGTTGCTTCTGTTCTGTTCTCACCTTCCTTGATTCACCATCTCTTTTCTTCCACTTGACTGCAATTTTCATGTTAAGACCCAGCCTAAATGTTAGCTTTTTGTGAAAATACTGTCCAACCCCCCACCTCCTCAGGGAAGGAGCTAACATTTGGATGTAACCTGTACTACGTCA
Organism: Tupaia belangeri chinensis; assembly: GCF_000334495.1. Taxonomy (NCBI): domain Eukaryota; kingdom Metazoa; phylum Chordata; class Mammalia; order Scandentia; family Tupaiidae; genus Tupaia; species Tupaia belangeri. The sequence continues at coordinate 2,894,899 of NW_006204563.1, forward strand.
AGAAATTACGGTGAAATTGTTTCTTTTATTTCCTACGTGGCGACCCATGACCTTATTGATCTTCACACATTCAACCCCACACATGTACCATGTCTGGTACACATGTACAACTTACCCACTGAGACTCTATTACATAGGTGGCCGCACAGTAAAATGCGCATGTACCCATTTACCTTCTGTAACTAATGTTATTTCTACATCCCTCTAGCAACTCCGTGCTTTCGAAGGTTCGTCTTCTTGTAAGAGCCTTAAAATACTATGGGAAGGCAGACCCAGTGGTGCATACTTGTAATTCCAGGTACTCAAGCGGCTGAGGCAGGAGGATTGTGAGTTTAAGGCTAGTCGAGGCTACACGGTAAGACCCTATCTCTTAATGACAACTACAAAAAAACCTACTATTGAGAGAAAGGCTATTCATTAGGGACTATGTCCCAATTATGTAACTATAATGTGATTAGGAAAACTGCCAATAGCATATTGTACTGTGTAACAACACAAATAATACAATAAATTAGTTACATCTACCACAAAGATAAGACTACCAAAAACCAATGCTTACAAAAAGAGGGAAAAAAATCATCTCACTCCCATTTCCATTTGATTCTTAAAGTATCAACATTAATAGAAACCCTCACTTGGAATTTGAGTGATTAATAATGACATTCTTATTAAATATCACTGAAGAAAAAAACAGAATTGGGTGCTTTCTTTTTGTCTAATTAAATTATTTTGTTAGCTGAGATCATTTAACAAAACAGATTTTTAACATTTTAATCCATCTGCTCCTGCTCCTCAAACACGGTATGCTTTCCTGCTTACTTTCTGAGCCAACTTCACAGAGAAATGGGCACCTGAGGTCAGGCAGATGCAATCTGCCTCTTCTTTCCTACCCAAAGACTGACCTGGTTTGGGTCGGACATTAGACTCATTCCAATTTATCTGAGACATAAAAACCTCCCTCTGCCTGAATGCAGGGGAAGTCATTTTATTTTCATTGCCATAGGACATGTACACTCCCGAGAGAGAGAGAGAGAGAGAGAGAGAGGAAGAGGAAGCAAGCAATGGGGCACACTGTGATCCCTTCTCTATTTCTTCCCCCTGTTGGGATTTTGGACACTGATGCACATCTGCCCAGAGTGTTTTCTCAAGCTGCCAGGGCAGGATTCAAACGACATTCAGCCTTGTGGGATCCAGGTCCCTTATCCACCCTGCTATGTAGTCAGCGTCCCCCCCCACACACACACTCCCACCGATTAATCATGATGAGGTTAATGGTGAAAACTATTTCAGGCAGAGAGAAAACTATGAAGCTAAGAGTTGTGTGAACTACAAGGCTCACAGCCAAGTAACTGGTGGAAGCTGTCAAAACGAGGTAAGCATCTCACTCAGCGGGGCAAGGCTTGGAGGGGCTGTCCTTTACAGTCATGCTACACCCCTCTGAGGCTTTCTTCCCTATTCCCCACTCCTACTACAGCCAATGCTGGAAGCAGTTGTGCTGGAGAGAGCTGTAGGCAAACGCAGGATTCTTCTCCACCTGGTCCCCTCCTTCTCTTGTTCTCTGTCCCTCTAGCCCTATGTACAGCCTTCCTAAGCTACCAAAGTTCCCTAACGCCATGTCATATTCTGTGCCCTGCTTGTCCCTCCCACCCAGAATGCCTTCCTCACCTCGCCTGGATGGTGAAGTCCTAGTCATCTTTAAGACTCAATTCAATGTCACCTTCTCTGTGTGCTTTCCCTGAACCTCATCGGATATTTATTTGCTTTTTTATGCTTCCTCGCAATTTTACAGTCTATCTTTAGTAGAGTTCCCTTCGCTCAGAATGGCACTGATGTGTCTAAATGTTTATATCCCCAACAGATTTTTTTTGCCATAGGGAGGGCACCCCCAACAGATTTTTTTAACTCCAAGCAAAGTTCTTGACACATGGGTGGCATTCCATAAATAAGTTGAATGGTTCCCCAAAAAACTACTAGTGACCTAATTTTGAATAATGTCTTTCTTCACTGTTTCTGATTAGAAAGAACTTTAGGTTGTCTATAAGAGATGGGATTAAAGTAGGAATGAGATGCTTGGGCACATCCATATTAAAAACTATTTTTCTTTCTTTTTTAGTTTTTAATAATTATTTATTTATTTAATTCAATTTGGTTTTTGTTTTTAAATGTGACCAGAGATAGACAGATAGAGAAAGTGAAAGCACAAAAGCAGGCTCTAGGCCCAGGATTCAAACTGCAGTTGGCTATGTGGGAGTCCAGAGCCTTAACCACCATGTCACCTATTGCCCATTAAAAACTATTTTTTAAAATAACTATTTATTTAATTTTATTCATTCATTTATTTTAATTTAACCAGAGAGAAACAGAGAGAGAGAGAAAGAAAGTGAGAATGCAAGCCACCAGGCCCAGGACTCGAACCGTGGTCAGCCATGTGGGAGTATTCAGCACCTTAAACACCATGCCACCTGCTGGTCCCTTAAATACTATTTTTTTAAAAAATCTTCTAGAAGACACTTGTGCTCACCAGTAAGAGACAGACAGAGACAGACGGGGAGAGAGAGAAAGCACACCCCATGGGGAATAGTCACACCACAATCACATCTCCTCCATCAGAATTTGGGGCACACACCCTCTCATATGTTCTTGGCATGTTTTTCAAGCCACCAGTTCTGAGACTCAAATCACATGGTCAGCCATGTGGGATCCAGCTCTCTTAACCACTGAGCCAATGGTTGGCCCAAGACTGATTATTTTTTTTTTGGAGAGGTTTTTGCTATAGGGCGCGTGTGCTCGCCAGAAAGACAGAGGGAGACAGAGAGACAGAAAGCGGGAAATCACCCCCCAGGGGATGGCCATGCCGCAATCCCTTTTCCTCTGTTCTCCTCTCGGGATCTTGGGCACACATGCACACATGCCCAGAGAGATTTTAAGCCACCAGGTCCAGGACTCTAACCGCGGTCGACTACATGGGAGTTCAGCGACATAGCCATTACGCCAACTGCTGGTCCCAAGACTGATTTTTTAATACAGTTCCCATCAATGGTTAGAGCCTACAAGCCTGCTCTCACACTTCTCCAATACCACTTGCCAGAGGTCCCTGCACACCACCTACAGGGAAGTATAACAGGATTACTTCTCTCACAATGTCGGCCTCAACTGCGAAGAATATCATTAGTGGTCATAAAATTACCCAGCCTAGTATTTAATCCAGGCATTGAATTTGCTTCTGTGACCTCCCGTGACAATGAATTATCTAAGTGACTATCTCATTTTATTAGCACTTAATTTGCTACTCTTTAATTTCATCAAATAACCCTTGTTCTCATATTATGTGGTCTGAGGAAAAGAAAGGGCTGATTGGCCTTTGTTATGTCCTTCATAATTTTTAATATTTTATTCAAGTACCCTTTAGCGGCTCCTTTCCAGGAGAAGTGATTCTAATGCACACAATCTCATCAGGACCATAGGATCTTCTTAGCAGGCCAGGCGGGGTTTCAAGTACACATGCCTTTGGGGAGAATAGACATGAAACCAGAACTGGAAGGCAATAATACTGTTTTTTTAAAAACTTTCCAATGAAGGAAATCCCACTGTATCTTTTAGTATGCCATTTTGGGGGCTTTCAGGCCCTTCTGTTAGTTATAAATTTGTTCTCGAATACCCTTCACACAATTTATTATTTTTCCTGTTAAACCTCAATGGAGACAAAAATCATTTTCCCCACAAATCTGCTTTCTTGCCTTTCCATCACTTCTGTTTGTGTGTCTATGGATTTTCTTCTATTCTTTACAATATTCCTAAGAAATGTAACACCAAATAATAACACTAGGAAATGAGGTGTATTTTGTATTTCGATTTTACCTTTGTACCTTACAGGCAAAAATAAATCATGATACTTTACTGGAGAATTTTCCCCCCCAAAAAATTGGGGATAAGTGATATTAAATTTCAAGTATTTTCTCTTAATTCTTTATGGACTTTTTTTTTTTTTTAATGGTTTTTGCCATAGGCCATATGAGCTCACTGGAGAAAGAGAGAGAAAGAGAAAAAGAGTGAGAGAGTGAGAGAGTGCAAATATGAGAAATAACACCCTCGCCCCCAGGGGAATGCCCATACCACCATCTCCTTTTCTCCCTTTACCTATCAGGATTTTGGGCATACACACACATGCATAGCATAATTTTTAAGCCACCAGGCCCAGGACTTGAACTTTAATCAGCCATGTGGGAGTCCAATGCCTTAACCACCATGCCACCTGCTGACCACTCTTTCTGGGTTTTTATGTCTAACTTTACCACCCAAATTTGTTCCCTAGTGTTATCTCTGAACAGTCATTTCATGATATGCATGTATAATATATATTTTAATACTAGAGTATATTATGAGTACCCTTCTTCCTATAGTCATTTAACTGTCAATTATTTCTGTCTTTTTCACTTCCAGCTTTTAAGGAATTAACCACACCCTTCCATATGTGGAAGCGCACAGCACAGAAATGTCTGCTAAGCGTTTATGCTCCTTCGTCCGTGGCAAGTTTATTAGATATTGCAACATCACTTGATCATGACTAGTCTTTCAACCTTAGCTTTGAAAAGTTAAGGTTTGCTAAAAATAAAGATTGTTGGATGCCCATATATACCTAATCCAGCCAGGCTCAAAAGACATTCAATTAATAGAAATGAGGAAACTAAGTCATCCCAGTTCCTAACCTAAGAAGATGGAAACAGACTAACTATCCTGAGAGCTCCATCCTTCCCTACAGGTGGGGTCTACAATTTGTCTTCTCAAAGTCTAGCATCCAACAAATCTTGTGTGAGCCCTCTAGGGCAGCCATGTTCCCACTGGGTATCAGCTGACTCTCCCTACATTTTACTGGTTAAGTCTAGTCTGTAGAACTCAAACAGATGTTTAGAAATGAAAACACCAGCCCTGTCAACACAGGTCATCACA
>NW_006204563.1:2899862-2937312 GCF_000334495.1 Tupaia belangeri chinensis
AGGAATGGCTGCTGTAATAACACATCTCCCCACTCTGCCCCCAGTCCCTAACTCCCATTCCACTTACACTCTCTTACCGGACCATTCTTAAAGATATCAATCCAGGTCTAAACCAGTAATACATTTACTACATTCCAGGCAAAACTGCAACCTGCATACCTGGCACCAAGCTGAAGGCCAACCTGATCTCCCAGTGTGCACCAGCCTCAACTCTTCTCTGTTTACACTCCTCTTCCACTTGGCTGTCACTTCGAGAGTGTCTGCATCCACAGGTAGATGGGTTATGGCACTTTGACAACACATCATCACAGAGGGTGATTGTCTGTGTTTGTATCGTGAGGTATGTGTGTTCTTGCACCTCACTCTGCATAGCTGTGCGACATCATTTTAAGGTTTTCTCACCTTCCTTTATCCTCCACCCCTCCTTGAGACATTATCCATTTCCTAATTTGCTGTTCTTTAGTAATCAACTGCCTGTTTCTACCAGTTATACTCCTCAGTTCATCAGCTATTGCCCGTAGGTTAATCAAGGCACTGAAAGAAATTTGTCACTTAGTGTAGGATTTAAAATACTGTTTGGAGGGCCAGCAGGTGGCATGGTAGTTGAAGCGCTAGACTCCCACATGGCCAACCACAGCTCGAGTCCCAGATCTGGCGTTTTGCTTTCTCATTTTCACTCTCTGTCTCCCTCAGGTGAGCACACATGCCCTGTAGCTAATTAAAAGTAATAATGATAAATAAAATTAAATAAATAATTATTTTGAAAGAAATACTGTTTGGTACAGTCCTTAGGATGGCCGTTTCAGTTCCCGCTGTTCCCAGGATGTCCGTGATCACTCTGTTATCGGCCCTGAAGGGTCCAGCAGCAGTGGGTGGCTGCAGGTATGTAGCTAGAGAGTCACAGCTCCTCAATGGAAGGAGGTAGACAACATCTGATCACCCCAAGCATAAGTCATAAACCTCCCTCTTAACATTCCTTGAGTACAGGCATTGTGCTGAGTGACGTGAGAAATGGAATGGCATAAAGAGCTTGATTCTACCCTGAAAAAGCTTGAGAGAAAATTGGGGAGAATATCCATAGACTTTGAAAAATATAAAATAAAAGTCAACTCATGATGGCAAAATTAAGTGCTTTCAACCAATAACACCCAAATAGTTTCATGGGCTTTATTAGTTAGAAATCTTTCACTAGAAAATAATAAAAACTCTCTTGGTTGAAAAGGAATTAGAAGATCAGGCTCAGAAAACAAGACAGGAATCAAAGACAGTATCAAAGAGCCAAAAGCTAAGGCCAGAAGGTGGCATGGCGGTTAAGGCACTGGATCTTCACATGCTCAACCACAGTTTGAACCCTGGACCTAGCAGCTTGCAAATCACACCAAGCACGAGTGTGTGTATGATCAAAATCTTAAGGATCGGGGAAAAGGGACTGTGGTGCAGCCATCCCCCCTGGGGGATGATTCCTCACTTTCTCTTTCTTGCTTTCTGCAGAGAGAGCATGTACCCTATGGCAACCGCCGACCCCAAAAAAAGAACCAAAAGTTGGGACCAGCAGATAGCATAATGGTTAACATCACTGGACTCCCACATAGTTGACATGGTTCAAGTTCTGGACTCTGCGGCTTAAACACACACCAGGTATATGTGCATGTATGTCCAAAATCCCAAGAGGAGAAAGGAGCAGAAGGGATTGCGGTGTGGCCACCCCCAGGAGGTGATTTCTCCCTTTCTGTCTCTCTATCTCTCCAGCGAGTGACACGCCCTATAGAAAAAAATCTCAAAAAAAAAAAGAACCAAAAGCCTAGAACAATGCCAGCATCTACTAGCAACAGTCTGGACAAGATGGCATAGCATCTGCTGCCTAATATCACCACTGTCTCCTTCCTTAACTCATTCAGAGGCTCAAGCTCTCTATGGAAAAATGCCCAGCTGAACCTAAGTCATGTGACACATCAGACTACAGGGGATAGGAAGGAGAGGGAAGATCCAGTAAAGATTTCCAAACAGGGATGGAGCAGAATTAAGGCAGTATTTCTACAACCAGGTGGTAGGACAGTGTTAAGGCACTGAATCTACATGGAAAAGATCTTGGGTTCATGTCTTGGGACCTCCATGGGACAAGCTAGGTGTGCATGCATGTGCCTGTGATCAGGGTTCATTGAGGTTGGAAGCTGATCTTAGTCAGAGAACCATGCTGGGAGTCCTCTCTCTATCTCCCCCCCCACACACACACACACACGGGGCAAATAAATTAAAACTTAAAAAAAAAAAAAATAGGGAACCAACAGTTAGCGTAATGGCTATGTTGCTGGACTCCCACGTAGTCGACCGCGGTTCGTGTCCCGGACCCGGTGGCTTAAAACTCACGCCGGGCGCGTGTGTGTGCGTGCCCAAGATCCCGAGAGGAGAATGGAGGAGAGGGGACTGCGGCGTGACCATCCCCCCTGGGGGGTGATTTCTCGGTTTCTTTCTCTATGTCTCTGTCTGGTGAGCGCACGCGCCCTACAGTGAAAATCTCTCCCCCCAAAAAAAATAAATAAATAAAGCAGTATTTGACCATCAATAAGCAATACACAGGCTACATCCCACAGAAATACTTAATATAATCATGCATATGCAAATATAAAGAGAATGTATTTAAGCATTGTAAATGACATCAAGATCCATGTTCAGTTCAATAAAATACAGCAAATTTATAATATGGACTGAGGCACAGTAGTAAGTACTATCATAAAAAACTGAGTATGGGGCCAGCGGGTGGTATAGAGGTTAAGGCACTGGAATCTCACATAGCTGATCATGGTTTGAGTCCTGGACCTGGCAGCTTAAAAAATCACTTCAGTTGTGTGTGTCCAAAATGCCAAGAGAAGAATGAAGAAAAAGGACTGCAGTGTGGTCATCCCCCCTGCGAGGTGATTTCTTACTTTCCCTCTCTCTGTTTCTCTCCAATAAGTACATGCACCCTACAGCAAAAAACTAAAACGACAACAACAAAAAAAGAAAAGAAAGAAAGAAGGAAAAAAAGAAAGAAAGGAGACCAGAAGATGGCCTAATGGTTATGTCACTGGATTCCCACATAGTCTACTGCAGTTTGATTCTGATCAGGTGGCTTAAACTCACACCAGGCACCTGTGCATGCATGCCCAAGATCCTGAGAGGAGAATGAAGATGGGACTGCGGTGTGGCCAACCTCCTTGGGGAATGATTTCTTGCTTTCTATCTCCCTGTCTCTCTGGTAAACACATGTGCCCTATAGCAAAAATCTACCCCCCACACAAAAATATTATCAAGGAATTATTTCAAATCTAGTTATAATGACCATGCTATTATGATAACTGTAAGAAAATATCTTTAGTTCTTTCTAAAATTGTTGCCACAGGGCATGCACACTCGCCAGAGAGAGACAAAGGGAGAGAGGAAGAGGAAGAAAGTACTTCCCAGTGAGACATGGTTATAGCACAATCCCTCTTCCTCCATTTCTCCATCCTGTTAGGATTTGGGGCACGTACCCTGGTGTATTTTTTGCATTGCCAAGACCAGGACTCAAATTAGTCGGCCATATGGGATACAGCTTCCTTATCCAGTAGGGATAGGACCAGCCCCTTTAGTTCTTAAACATGCAAACTTTTTCATGTTAAAAGTGAAATGTCTAATGTATCATTTTAATTTCAAATATTTCAAGAATAAATTGCCAAAGTAAATAATAAATTATCAACAAGTGTTAAGTCTAGGTGATTGGTATATATAAGTGTTCTTTATACCAGTCTTTCTACTTTTCTGAATGCTTGAAATCTTTAGTAATAAAAAGAAACAATATACAGAAGCAAGCTAAAAATAAGTAGCATAACAATTAAGGGAAACTCTGATAGCCAGATTCCAAACTTGTTCTCAGTGACATTCCCCTCCTGGTATTCAGGCTTCTTCCATAATTAATAGGGTTGACCTATATGACCAATAAGGTACTGTAGAAATATCAATGCCTGAATTTCAACATCTGATAAAAATAATATATTGTAGCTTCTGCCTTCTGACCTTGGATCACTTATTACATGGCCAGCTGCCATGTAATAAGGTCACGCAGCTAGCCCTAGGGGAGGTGTCCACATGGCAGAGCTGAGGCCTCCCACCAGTTGCCACAACTAAGTGGCCAACCATGAGAATGAATAACTTTAGAAGTGGATTCTTTGCCTCCAGTCACACCTTCAGGTGGTCTGATAACTTGAATAATCTTATAGGCACCCAAAGCCTGAGCGACTCAGGTGAGGCACTCCTAAATTTCTGACACAGAGGAATAGTAGGCGATAATAAATAGTTATTGTTACAGGTGGCTATGTTTTAGAGTAATTTATTACACAGCAATAAATAGCATATCGAAAACCAGTATGAAAAGTTCCTAGTGGCAAATTGCTTCACAAGTATAACATGGAAGTTTTTTTTCTTACCAAACTTTAAATGTAATTATTTGGGTTGGCAGGTGGTGTGGTGGTTAAGGTTGCTGGACTCCCACATGGCCAACAACGGTTTGAGTCCCGGACATGGAGGCTTGCTTTCTCACCTCACCTCAACCCCACTCTCTCACTCTGTCCCTCTCTGATCAAGTTAAAAAAAAATAAACTAACAAATAAATAAAAATAAAGTTAAACATTTTATAAAAATGTAATTATTTAACACAGCCACTAATACAAATAAATCAAATAACACTGAAGTTCATTTGCATAGAAATGTAAAAACTAAACTATAAATTTAAGATCAGTATACTTTACTGTAATATATTATACCTCAATTAAATTTCTTTAAAAAATTATATGGCAAAACTGTATGTGAAAGTATTATAATAATGGATGTCTATATTTTAAAATTCTGCTCAAAGTCAATATATTTTTCACTTTTCAAAATAGCTTTAACTTGCTGTCCATAATTGTTTTTTAAATTCCCTTCAGGAGTTTTGCTAACATTAAAAACCTCGTTTGCTACAGTAAAACTGGTATTAACCAGTGACTAAAAGAGCTGCTTTTCATTTGTACTCTTTCTTGATATTGTTTAAATATGCTTAAGTCCATAAAAAAAGGCAGTATTTTTTACTCTGTTGGCATTTTCCTTAAACACGTAGGGATGCATTATCAAAAGATTTTTCAGAAAGTAAGTACATTACTTCCTCCAGGTTCCCAGTATGAAGCATTTTATTTAACTAGTTTTTTAGAGGTTTTTGCCTTAGGGCATGCATGCTCCCTGAAGAGACAAAAAGAGACAGTGAGAGGGCAAGTGACAAATCACCCCCCGGGGGGATGGCCATACCATAATCCATTCTCCTCCATACTCCTCCAGGAATCTTGGGCACACACGCACAGGCGACCAGTGTGATTTTCAAGCCACCGGGTCGTCATATGGGAGTCCAGCAACATAACTGCTACACCATCTGCTGGCCCCCAAAGATTTTATTAACTATTTCCAAGAACTCTTAACCTGCCAGGCTGGGACTCGATGTACACTTTTGCTCAGCAACTCACATATCAAAGCAGCTTGAGATATTTACTTGCCTTGAATTGAAAAGTTGAAGAAAGGGACAGTTAAACTATCCAAGAGTTTCACACCCATTTCATTTTTAAGGGTTCTGTAGTTCTAAGTTAGCGTACAGCAGAGATTTAATAGCAGGATGATAACACATTCAAACCCACTGGCCCCCCGCTGAACCCTAGTACTGGATTTCCGAAGATGGAGATTCATAGAAACATGTGAGACACCAGCACCAGATACTGATCTGGGAAAAGGAATTCTAGATTATTGTTCATGATACACATCCTCCCTGGATTTGGAGTTAGCTGACCATGGATGACCATTCACGGAGCACTGACTGTGCCAACACTGCCCTAGCTATCTTCCAATGTTTTAACCTAGGACAACTGATTTGACCTTGTATGTCTTTGTTTTTTTTTTTTTTTTTTTGTACGTTTTGTCATAGGGCATGTGCACTCATCTGAGAGGGAGAGAGAGAAAAAAAGAGAGAGAGAAGGTGAGAAATCACCCCTTGGGTGGGGGTGGGAGGTGGAGTGGAGTGGCAAGTCACAAACCCTTCTTCATTCTCCTCTTGGGATTTTAGGCACACCCATGCCTCAGGCATGTTTTTCTGATCCACTGGGTCCAAACTCAAACTGTGCCCTAGGCAGTGTAGGATCTAGCACCTTAGCCACCATACCACCTGCTGACTCCCCTGTAGGCCTTTTCTGAATAACTTAACCACAGAGTCAGAAAATGATTACTGAAAAGGAGGAAAGATTCAGCCAACTTGATCTGACAGTCATCACTGAATTCATCTGAATAGTGATGCTAGGCAGAGGGCATGATGCTGCAGTACAGGGCAGGACTTTGGGTTCTAGCTCCAACCCTGTCACTGTGAGAGATCAGGCTGGCCAGAGAACGTTTCAACAAATTGACTTCTCCTGATAGATTAGAAATTAACTAAGAGTCAAGGAGAGACTATATATATATTTTTTTAAACTGAGACTAATATAAAGAAAAAGCAAATCAGAAATGGTTTTGGCAGAGCCAGCAGGTAGGGTTGGTGAAGGCACTGAACTCCCACATGGCCGACCACAGTTCATCCCAGCCTTGGTAGTTTGCTTTCTTACTTTCTCTCTCTCTCTCTCTCTCTCTCTTTCTCTCTCTCTCTCTCTCTGTTTCTCTATGGTAAAATTAAAAATTAATTAATTAAATAATTTTTCAGGGACCGGCAGTTGACTTAATGGCTATGTCACTGGACTCCCATGTAGTCGACCATGGGTCAAGTCCCGGACCCGGCTTAAACTCACACCGGGTGTATGTATGTGCGTTCCCAAGATCCCGAGAGGAGAAGGGATTGCAGCATGGCCATCCACCCTGGGAGGTGATTTCTCGCTTTCTGTCCCTCTCTTTCTGGCAAGCGCAAGTGCCCTATAGCAAAAACCTCTACAAAATAATAAAATAATAATAATAATAATTTTTTTTAAGTAAATGGGCACACATGGAAAGAAACCTACTCCAAAGAAGTAGGAAGAATTGAGTCTACCACCAGGTGACTAAAAAATCAGAGTCCCAAGAAATAACTTTCCCCCTAAAAGGAACACAATCACTACTCACCAATAATGGATGAAAGACAAGAAATCACAGAAATGTCAGAAAAGAACTTGGAATATTCATCAAAACAAAACTCAGTGAGATACAAGAGAAAACAGACAACCAATTCCAGGAGATGGAAAAAATCCTTCCATGGCTTGAAGAAGGAACTCCATAAAGACACAGATACCCTAAAAAGAATCAAACAGAACCTCTGAAGATGAAGACTATGATGCAGGAAATCAAAACTCTCAAAAGTATCAAACAGCATAAAAAACAGTAACAACAACAACAAAAAAACTCAATGAATATGTTTATATATTAGAAAAAACAAGTTATTAGTTAACCACCAAGAGAACTATAATGTCTTCATCCATAAAACAAACAAAAAGAATCTTATTAAGAAAAAGAAATCTTCAAAAAACTGAGTAATACTTAGAAATTTTTTACATGATATCAGCAACAAAAAAAAACAAAACAAGACATGAAAGATAAGATTGAAGATATCTCACAAATCCCCCATGCTCTTAAGAAACGAATGAGAGAGAAAACAGAAGGGGAAAAAAATTAGAGTAGCAGCCTAGAAAGTCCAACATCCAAGGAACAGGCATTCCAAAAATAGACGATTAAGAATTCTTTTGGTGGGACTATAAATTAATACAGCCATTATGGAAACATTATAAAAGTTCCTCAAAAATTTAAAATAAAACCACCATGTATATTCCAGCAACCCACTACTGGTATATAGCCAAAGGAAATGAATTAGTATGTCAAAGAGATTTCTGTACTCCTCTGTTAACTGAAGCATTATTCACAGTAGCCAAGAAGCAGAGTCAACCTAACTGTCCATCCACAAATGAATGGAATGCAATTCAACCCTGAAAAGGAAGGAAATCTTGTCATTTGTAACAATATAGATGAACCTGAAAGACACTATGCTAGAAATCATCAAGGCACAGAAAGACAAATAATCCATTATCTCACTTATACATGGAATCTAAAAAACTCAGTTCATAAAAGCAGAGAGAATAGGGTTACCAGGAAGTGGGAAAGGGGAGGGAGGCAGAGGTTGGGGAGATGAAGGTCAAAGGAAACAAAATTTTAGTTAGATAGGAGGATTCCAGGAATCTATCTTTTTCTCTTATGTAAGTAACAATATATTCTTTTTTTTTTTTAAAGAGAGAGATTTTTGCTATACAGTGTGTGTGCTCACCAGAGAGACAGAAAGCGAGAATTCATTCCCCCAGGGGGGATGGCCACGCTGGCAATCCCTTCCCCTCCATTCTCCTCTCAGGATTTTGGGTATGCACGCATACATGCCAGGCATTGAATTTTAAGCTGCCAGGTCCAGGACTTGAACCACGTTCGACTATGTAGGACTCCAGCAACACAACTATTACACCAGCTGCTGGTCCCAATTTCTAAAGTAATTTCTATAGTAAAAGAAAAAGATGAAACAAGCAGGATGGAGCTTAGAGAATTTTTAGGGAATATTCAGTGACACCTATTGGATACATGCCTTCCAGCAAGTCTGTTAGAATTATTAGAACTTATATAGTAATTTACAAATATCAGGTAGTTTACAAACACTGAAATAGAATTGGGTCTTTACTTTCTATTGGGTTCAAACTGATCCTAAAATTTTCAAAAAAAAAATTTTTTTAATTGCCACAGGATATCTATACTCACCAAAGAGAGGCAACGAGAGATGGAGGAGGGAGAAAAGGCTCTCTGATGGGTGCATGGTCATGCTGCAATTCCGTCTCCTCCATCTCCTCCAGTTCTCCATCCTTTTGACATTTGGGGTACATATGCACACATATATACATGTTCCCAGCATTTTTTAGAGAGTATGTTGTTGTTGTTACAGGGTACATGCTCTCACCAACAAGACAAAAGAGATAGAAAGCGAGAAATCACCTCCCCCCACCCCCAAGTGGGGAGTGGTCAGGCTGCAATACCTTCTCTTTCATTCTTCTCTTGGGATCTTGGGCACACACATACATGCACACACAGTGAGTTTTAAGCTGCTGGATCCAGGACTCGAACCATGGTTGACTACATGGGAATCCAGCAATGTAACCATTATGTCATCTGCTGGTCTCCCAACACACACCTGGCGTGAGTTTTAAGCCACCGGGTCTAGGACGCGAACCGCGGTCAACTACGTGGGAGTCCAGCGACATAGCCATTACGTTAACTGCTGGTCCCCTCAGCATGTTTTTTTAAGCTGAAGCCAGTCATGTGGGATCTGGCTCCCTTATCCACCAGACCACTGGTCATCACTAAAAACTGTAATTTAGGGAACCAGCAGTTAGCGTAATGGCTATGTCGCTGGACTCCCACGTAGTCGACCGTGGTTCACGTCCCAGACCCGGTGGCTTAAAACTCACGCCAGGCACATGTGTGTGCGTGCCCAGGATCCCAGGAGGAGAATGGAGGAGAAGGGATTGCTGCGTGACCGTCCCCCCGGGGGGTGATTTCTAGCTTTCTGTCTCTATGTCTCTCTCTGTCTGTCTGGCGAGCGCACGCGCCCTATAGCAAAAACCTCTCAAAAACAAACAAACAAACAAACAAAAAAACTGTAATTTAAAACTGGTTCTCTTTCACACTTCCAGTCAAATTAACATCTTAAATAAATTTGGTAACGGATAAAAGATCCCATATCACAAGATATTTCATTGTTAATATCTTGTATGTTCTCATAAACATATACCATAAAAGACTTACTAAACTACATTTGGATTTCCAAATATGTATTCTCTCAACTTAATATAATCGGGGAAATCTTCTGATGAGAGATTCTCCAAGCCCCTAAATGTGACTAGTGTTCAGAAAGAATCATTAGACTTTATAGAAATTCATCAAATGGCTGGATAGCTTTGGATCCCTGTTGGGTAAAGATTCAACTCTCAGTCCTTTGAAAAGATTTGATCAATTATTCTAGGAGCCAAGAACTCCAGAGAAATCTAGTTAACTCTTCCTTCTCAATGAGACTTTTTTCTTTTTTCTCAGTGAGAGACTTGACGAAGGACTTTTCTAAATTTTAGAATGTCCAAAAATGCCATTACTTTTTAAATTTATACCACTAGTTAACAAAAACTACTATCCATAAAGCTGTTACATATGCTGAATATTGTGCTAGATATACAAGTTAGTCTGCAAGGATATTTACATGCTAAAAGAGACCTGCACACATTAGGTCTTGTGAAAATATAAATATCACCAGAATAGAACTAAAAACAATAAAACTATGGGACCAGCAGTTAGCGTAATGGCTAAGTCACTGGACTCCCACGTAGCCGACCGCGGTTCGCGTCCTGGACCCAGTGGCTTAAACTCACGCCGGGCGCATGTGCGTGCGTGCTCGAGATCCTGAGAGAACGGAGGAGAAGGGATTGCGGCATGACTATCCCCTCTGGGGGGTGATTTCTCACTTTCTGTCTCTGTCTTTCTGGCGAGCGCACGCGCCCTATAGTGAAAAACAAACAAACAAAAAACTTCTACAAAAAAATAAAATGATTTCACTTATTTTCCTTTAAACCTGTTTCCCAATAACCACCATCCAGCACACAATGTCCTACTCTCAGTACCCACTTAAACCTCACTTTGAGAAATATCTACTCAGTCATTTATCCTTTATCATGAATTTAATACATGACCTCTCCTCGTAACATTTAAGTTTTACCTCTAAGGAAAGATATAGTAAACTGTGAATAACATATTTCATGCGGGATGTTAACAATTTCCAATTCCTAAAATTTGTGAGTTCATATTACTCCTGATGCCTAACCTTTTTAGGGCAAATTTTCTTAAATGGCCTACTGAAAATCACTACAATTTTGCTATTAAAATTTTTTGAACTTCAAAACCAAGTCTAATTTTGGGGAAAAAAACACTGCTGTTCTCAAGTAATACTGTGTGAGTGCTTGTCTCTGATTATTTACCTAAAATAGTAATAGAATGATAGCATGTCTGGCTATTGATTAATTTTCTAAAATGTTGATCAGGGACCAGCAATTAGCGTAATGTCTATGTCGCTGGAATCCCATGTAGTAGACCATGGTTCGAGTCTTGGACCCGTGGCTTAAACTCACGCCGGGCGCGTGTGCGTGTGTGCCCAAGATCCCGAGAGGAGAATGGAGGAGAAGGGATTGCGGCGTGGCCATCCCCTCTGGGGGGAGGGGTGGTTTCTCGCTTTCTGTCTGTCTCTCTCTGTCTTTCTGGGGAGCGTATGCGCCCTATAGGAAAAACCTCTCCAAAAAAAAAAAAAAAAAAAAGAAATTCCTTCATAGTTTTTTCCAAGTACACACTTTCATGAAGTTTTTGAAGAAATCTTATATATATGTATATATATGTTTGCAGAAAAATTTTAATTGCAGTAGTCTAGAAATATATAACCAAATTGCTCAAACTGGGATAAGAGACTAGCCTATGAAACTGATGTGAACTAAATTTTGAAAGAAAGCTGAAGGGAAAACTGCCTGTGTAACTACTGTATATATTACACATGCCGTACATCACCTCCCTACCCTCAGATTTGCAGGAAAAAAATCAAATGCTCTCCAGATCCCTACTCGGCAGTCACCTGCTCTCCAGTAACGCCTGTATTTGTGCTTACATATCTATTAAACACACACATAAGCAGAAGGAACTTGGAAAGTAGGTGCGCCCTATCAACAGCAGGCATCTCACATGTGCTAAAACACTGACTGTAAGCAGACAGGGCTTGAGTTGACATTGTCTCCCAAAACAAACAAACCAACCCCCGCTACATTCTGGAGCACAGCGACTGCCAACTCTGCCTGGGGATTTCTGTTCAACACTGAGTTATTTACAACGGAAACCACCACCTGCTGGGTGCTGACTCAGAGCTGGATTCCCACAGCACCTGATCTTCTGCAGTTTCTCCCCAGAACACGTTCCTTTGTGGCACAGGTTTTGAAAAGGTGGCTAAAAAAGAGAAGTTATTAAACTTGCCTGCTCCCTGAAATTGGTCTGCTTACCTGGGATGGATCTGTGGCCTGTATTCAGCCCCAAACACTCTCCCTGGTGGTGCCCCACAGGAACATGGCTTCCCACTGCTTCTCCACTAACCCAGGTAAGCCCAGCCCTGAGGAGACTTGATGTGTCAGAATCAGCTCTCTAATAGAGCAGGGACTTGTAGGATATTCACAGAGAGCCTTCTGTCTGCAGGCCAGTATGTAACAGCCACAGATCTCAAAGGCTGGAATAGAACTTAAGGTCAAGTGTATAGAAAATAGAAGTCACAAATGGCAAAGGTCAAGTGTATAGAAAATAGAAGTCACAAATGGCAACATTTCTGGAAAAGCAAAGGCTCAAATAGTCCTTTGGTTAAACATTTTAAACTGCACAGTTAAAGTGTCATTGCTCAGGTCAGTCAGTAGCATGGCAGTTAAAGCAGCTGGATCCTACATGGATGGCAGTGCTGTTCAAGTCCTGGACCGGGCAGCTTGAAAAATGTGCCAGGCACAAGTGTGTGCATTCCCCAAATCCCCAAAGCGAGCAGAAACAGAAAAGAAGGAAATTCAGCATAACCAGCTCCCCCTCATCCTTCCATTCCCTCATACCCAAGAGCACACTTGCCCTGTGGCAAATCACATGAACACATACACACAAAACTATCTTTCCTCAGTATCTACGAAGGTTATCTTGCTTAGGAAAAGTAACTCTTTACACCTTCAGTTTCTCACACTTTAATAGGAACTGACTTTTCCATTCTGAAGGCAAATAGTTTTCGTTGAGGAAAGGACACCTCACGGGTGGGCAGAGAATGCAGCGAAAGGGTGGGGCAGCCAGAGGCAAAATGTTCCCTCTCTCAGAGAGCTATCCCTGACTTCCACTAACCCTCAGTTACTCAGAGGCTAATGACATAAACAGGACAATCAAGACCTTTGGCCATTTCCTGTTCTCTTCACTGTCTGCCCATGGCATGGTCAGCAGAGTCAAAAATGCAAATACATCAAGCACTGAATTTAAAATAGTCATTTTTGTCGCTTATTTTTAAAGCTCTGTAAGTGGAATCATGTACAAGAATGGTAAATACTGTTCATTAAAATAACACTTGCAGGGACCAGTAGATGGTGTAATGGTTGTTACATCAATGGACTCCCATGTCAACCGTTGTTTGAGACCCAGACTAGGTGGCTTGAAACTGAAGTCGGACATATGTTCATGGTGCTAGAATCCCACTAAGAGAATGGAGATTGTGGTATGGCCATCCTCAGTGGGTGGTGATTTCTTACTTTCTGTTCCTCTCTCCAGCGAGTGCACGCATCCTATACCAAAAATCTCCCAAACATAAATAAATAAATAAATAACACTTCAAATTAGAAATACCTTTTTTACCTACCTTTATTTTGGTTTTGCACTTAATTAATTAGAGTATTTGTCAAAGGGTATGAAGTTTCAGTTAGATTGGAAGAGTGTTTTTGAAATCTATTACACAGCATGGTGACTACAGTTAATAATAATGTATCGCATATTTCAAAATTGCTAGGACAGTAAATGTCAAATATTCTCAACACAAAAAATGGTATATGAGGTGATGGGAAATGTTAATTAGCTTGATTAATGACTCCATACCGTATACTTCCAGCACACTGTACCCAGTGAGTACATACAACTATTTGAATATACTTACTGCGCCACTGCAACTTAGTCCGAAAGTAGTTTAAGACTTCTTCATTTGCAGCGGCACAGGTGGTAGGGTGCATCACTGTATAATACTGGAGCCATGTGGGAGGCCCAGGGTCAGATCCTGAACACACAGGGCATACCTACACACGTTCATGATCCTGGCTTGTTAGGAGGCTCAGAGAAGGATGTGTAAATATGATGGATGACCTAGGGCATCAGGGTTGAATTCTCTTAGAGAACTGTAGTTGTGGAAAGCTGCTAAAACTCTCTAAGAACTGTCTTGCTCTTAGTTTACTTGCAGTTCTAGTAACCCAATCCTCTTGATTTTAGCATATTTTCAACAACATATTCGAAGGTGGAATTTGTATGACAGAAGGGTGAGAGCCTAATCACACGAAAGGAATTGAAAACTTTATTGAAAATACACTCAATGAAGGGCCTGAGAGTGACACATAACACTCTGTAAGGCTGATCCACATGGGAAAGTTCTGGGTTCATGTCCAGTGACCTCCCTGAATATATCAGGCGCACGTGCTCATGACTCAGGGCCTGCTGGGGCTGGATCATCACGTTGAGATTCTGCATGGAGACCAGCAGGTGGTATAGCAGTTACATTGCTGGACTCCCACATGAGTGACCACGGTTTGAGTCCCAGACCCAGTGGCTTGAAAATCACGCCATGCATATGTGCATGCATGCCGAAGATCCTGTGAGGAGAATGGAGGAAGAGGGATTGCAGCGTGGCCATTCCCTGATATCTCACTTTCCCTATCACAACCTCTGTCTCTCTCTCTCTCTCTCTCTCTTTCTCTTCAGTGAGTGCACACATCCTAAGACAAAAACAAAATAAAAGATTCTGTGGGCATGCTCTTTTATTCTCTTGCTCATGAAATAAACGTTTCCTTAAAATTAAAAGATAAAATATACCCAGTGAACAAAAACTGCAGAGCAGCCCTGGCCCCTTGATTAGAGGAAAGTGGTTCTAAAAAGTCTCAGGAGAAAAAAAAAAGCCTCAGGAGTCCACGAGAGACTCAGTATGTGAAAATATAATTTTGATGTCGGTAATGACGGTTCTCCAAGTCAGCAAAAAATGATTAGATTCTACCCAGCACTCCACCTTCCACAGGGACAAAACTTTCAAAGTTCTACTTCTGTATCAGATGATATTGGGCAATTTTAATTTCCTTGAAAAATTTATCACCTTTATAATTAGGCAAAAAACATGTTTTTTTAAAGATACTTAATTTTAGGAAAATTTCATCCCAGATGGCTCGAGTTTTAAACTTTTTCCTTTTCATACTTAGAAAAAAGTAGTTTCCACACTGATCACTCTTCAAAGTTTATAGCTTTATGTGCCTTTTACATGTTAGGTATAGCCCTTGGCATCAAGGAGCATATGAATGAAATGGTGAGAAGAAAATTACGGAGAAAAAGAAATGAAAATAATGACGTGCTAGAAGACAAAAACAATATGTAAAGCTTTCATAAAAGGGGAGGTGCTCCAAACAGGAGCAAATTCCCTAAGACCAAAAACCAAAATCCAAGCCTGATGACAGCAAAAGAAGTGGATGTCTAACAGCAATAGGGCTAAACAACACAGGATCTTCAAAGGGAGAGAGTGAAGCGTCTGAGCTTTATATGCCAGGCAGTGAAAGGCCAGGGTTCATTGCCAGAAAAGGCAGCAACGTCTCCTTATTCATTCTAGCAACACCGATGAGAGAAATTCCTTCCATCATCAAAAGTACTGTTCTAAGTGATGTGAAGGATAGAGATACCTAATAAATATAGATTCTACCCTCAAAAAATGTATTAATAAAGTATCACTAAGACAAATCAGGGGACTTCAGAAAGTTTGTAGGAAAATGGAATTAAAGTACCAATTTATTTTGGTGCAAAAGTTTTGAAATCCTTGCATAGCTTTTCAGTAACATCCAATTTCCATAAACTTTGTGAAGAACCCCTCCTAGTACAAACACAAAACTGAAAGCAGTGGGTGCCATAAGAGAAGGCAACATGTCTCTCTTAGGAGATCACTGGGGAAAAGTCTAGCAGAGGTGATCCAGTAAGCCTTTGGGGAGAAAGTGAAATGATGAAAACAGGTGTTTTAGGAAGATAATAAAGACTCGATTGACACTACTGGGATAATGGCTACCAATTGTAGATCACTTGTACAATGAAGGGTGATTTAACTACAACTTGTCATTTAATATTTACCTTAAATTCTGCTACATAGGCACACGTTCCATTTTTACAGATGAGAAAACCACAATTCAGAAATGAAATATCCTGCTCAAGGTCACACCATTCCTGTCAGTGCTAAGGTGGAAACATAGGCCTTTAGGATTCTAAAAGTCAAGGTATTTCTGGAACGATACATATAAACACACACACACACATACACACACACACATATATAAAATGAATCACCTCTAAAATAAAAAAAAACAATTATTTACATAACTATGTGACTTATAATTTTAACAGAATTTATCACTTTAACAGATTTTTTTTATTTGCCAAAGGGTATATATGCTTGCAGAGAGAGAGAGAGAAAGTAAGAAAGCACTTCCTACAGGTGACATTCACACCACAATTCTTTCCTCTCCATTTCTCCCCTCTTTGGGATTTTGGACATACCAGCACATGCACCCAGCATGGTTTTTCAAGCTGCTAGTTCCAGAACTCCAACTATGCAGTCAGCCATGTGGGATCCAGTGGCCCCACACCACTTGCGGGCCACAGAATCTGCATTTTTTTCTTTAATTTATTTATTTCACAATAAAGAGACAGAAGGAGAAAGAGAAAGAGACAGGCACCCTCAACAAGGTCTCACCCCACCACCCTCCCCACAGCCTTCTCAACCAGCCCAGATCAGGGGCACACACTAACACATCCAGTACACATGAGTCAAGCCAGGTCAAGCACCCTGCTACTGCTGGGTCTCCACAGCTGTGTCTGGAACTGCCCTTTTCTTTTTTTGGAGAGGTTTTTACTGTAGGGTGCATGCGCTTGCCAGAGAGACAGAGAGAGACAGAGAGACAGAAAGCGAGAAATCACCCCCCAGGGGGGATGGCCACACTGCAATCCATTCTCCTCCATTCTCCTCTCGGGATCTTGGACACGCACGCACATGTGCCCAGAGGGAGTTTAAGCCACCGCGGTCGACTACATGGGAGGGAGTCCAGTGACATAGCTGTTATACAAACTGCTGGTCCCTTAAGAGAGATTTTTGGTATAGGGTGAGTGCACTCGCCAGAGTGAGAGAAAGACAGAAAGCCGGAAATCACTCCCCAGGGGTGATGGTGACACTGGAATTCCTTCTCCTCCATTCTTCTCTCAGGATCTTGGGCATGCACGGGCCTGGCATGAGTTTTTGTTGTTTTTATAAGAGAGATTTTTGCTGTGGGGCATGTGCATTCACCAGAGAGACAGAAACTGAGATATCACCCCTGGGTGGGGTGGGGAGGGCACTGGGATTGGCCACACAGCAAGCCCTTCTCCTCCATTCTCCTCTCAGGATTTTGGGCACGCATGCACACATGCCCAGCATAACTTTTAAGCCACCAGGTCCAGGATTCAAACCATGGTCAATTACATAGGAGTTCTGTAACATAACCCTTACGCCACCTGCTGATCCCTGGATTGCATTTTTTTTTTTTTTGAGAGGTTTTCGCTATAGGGCGCGTGCGCTCACTAGACAGACAGAGAGAGACATAGAGACAGAAAGCGAGAAATCACCCCCCAGGGGGGGTGGTCACGCTGCAATCCCTTCTCCTCCATTCTCCTCTTGGGATCTTGGGCACGCATGCACACGCGCCCGGCATGAGTTCTAAGCCACCGGGTCCGGGACACAAACCGCGGTCGACTATGTGGGAATCCAGCGACATAGCCATTACGCTAACTGCTGGTTCCCCCTGGATTGCATTTTTAACAAGCATTTCAAGTGACTGATGCAGACCCCAAGCCCAGTCACACTAAAGGAAAGCTAATGGAGAGGGAAGAAGTGGAAAGAGCTGGAATTCCCAGCAGAGAGACGCCTGAGTTTCAGTTCCTTACTACCTCCACCCAGGCATGTGAGCAGAGGTTTAACTTCCTTAGATCTCAGTTTACTCATGAGTAAACTGGACTGAACACTAAGATTCCTCCCTTCTTTGAAATTCCAGGATGTGTTGTTTTAAAAAGGTAGCTTTGTACATGTGAATACTATCATTTTCCTAGACAGTAGTATTTGAGAGCCAGCAGGTGGCATGGAGGTTAAGGCACTGGATCTTAAATGGTCAACTCCACGGTTTAAGTCCCGGACCCAACGGCTTAAAAATCATGGTGGGTATGGGACAAGCAGTTAGCATAATGGCTATGTCACTGAACTCCCATGTAGTAGACCATGGTTCAAGTCCCGGACCCAGTGACTTAAACTCATGCCAGGCATGTATGCATGCAGGCCCAAGATCCCTAGAGGAGAATGGAGGAGAAGGGATTGCAGCGTGGCCATCCCCCGTGGGGGGTGATTTCTCGCTTTCTGTCTCTCTGTCTCTCTCTTTCTGGTGAGCACAAAAAAAAAACATGTGCTCTATACAAAAAAAAAAAAATCTAAAAAAAAAAAAATCATGGTGGGCGTGTGTGTGCATGCACATGCCCAAAATCCTGATAGGAGACTGAAAAAGAAGGGACTGCGGAGTGGCCATCCTCCCCAAGGGGACGTTTCTCACGATTTTTCTCTCTCTCTCACTGGCAAGTACAAGTTCTCTATGGTAAAAAAGAAAATAGTATTTGAAATAGCCATAACCAACATTCATTCAAGAATCTCTATATCAGGGATAAGGAGTCTCTGATTATACCTTAACCTGAGACCTAGTTCAATGTCAAATTTTAGACATCTGGAGAAAATTTCACACATACATGTATGCCCCCATCTGGACTGGAGGACAGGAGAATGCCCTCTAGGTTTTCAGCTGAAATGCTTACTTACATCTGGATTACAAGAGCCATTAATCTGGATATTTTCCAGACTCCAAACCCTACAATCTTGACATTATTAACCACATTCCAAAAGAATCATAGCAAGTAATTACCACTGGCTACTCTTATCTGGAACGTTGCTTTGGGGAGAAAGGCCTGACTATACAAAGAGAGCCAGAAGTTGCAACTGGAGTGTCTCAACATTTAAAAAAATCTGTAGAGTTTGCTGGAGCTGAGATTAAACATTTATCCTTCTCTTGCAACCACTTTGGTTCCCAGGGAACCGATGGCTACGGCTGCAGCAGGCTGAGGAGAGGTACATCCGTAGACACACACAACACACACCAAAGTTAACCGGGAAATTTCAAAGTGCCTTTTTATGCCTTTAACTCAAAGATGAACACATTTCAAGGTGACCCAATCCTCAAGTGACAGACAGTGTTTTAAAAGGGCCAGCGCTCTCCACTTAAACAATTTCTAGTGACATGTTTAAATCGCATCCTCAAGGGCTCTGTCTGCCATCTCATTTACTAGTCTTTCTTTCCTGGCAGAGGCATCCCATTTTAAATGAGTGCTTGAAGTTTGTCTTGCTTCCTAATAATTAAAATCCACAGGGCTTAGATGCTTTTTTTTTAATAAAAAAAAAAAGAGGTTTTTTAACTTAGCAGGCACCAAGGAGGACTTTTAATTGTTTAATTATACAACAAACACAAATGATTACTTTATAGTTTTTCTATTTATCAAAACAGAATCAGAATAATAAGAGACAGCTTCATCATTTACACTTACAAGCAAGAGGTACAAGACTTCTAAGGCAAAATCAAAGTGAGCATTCATAAAAGGATGCCCCATTTAAAATCTAAAATGTACATCATTCTTATATTGACTCTGTGTATGTTTCATACATAGGATATGAAGGGTTTTTTTCTTTTTTCACTAAAATATAAGTCTTAGCCATTAGAGTACAATGAGATCACACAGGAGCTCTGAAAACTCAGTTTCTGTAGTTAATGCAACATGCTAGGCTGCTTTTGCTCAGCATCTTCGCAGAAGCTACTCTTCATTAGAAATACACTTTCAGAACAACCTCCCCTAGACCATCTGTGAATTTGTCTTTATCCTTCCAGTCTGTCCATGTTGCATTGAACTGTGTGTACAATCTCCATGGCTGTCCACCTTAGCTGATTCTGAGAAAGCAGAGACCCCTTTAGGCTCACCTCTATACCCCAGACATTACCATGAATGACAGGTAACAAGTGCCAAGAACAGCGGGCACTCCATATAAAGTTCTTAAATTAAATATATTTAAATTTTCTAATTTTTAAAACAAAGTTGTTTTTATCTGTAATAGCCAGAGGGTGCATGTACTCGCCAGAGAGAGACACAGAGAAAGAGAGAGGAAGACAGCATCCCCCAGTGGGCCACGGTCATGCTATAGTCCCTTCTCTTCCATTCTCTATCCTGTCAGGATTTGTAGATGCACATTCACCCAGTATATTTCTCAAGCCACCGGGGGTGGAATTCAAAATGCAGTAAGCCATGTAGGATCCAGCTCCCTTAACCACTAGGCAACTGGGCCAGCCTCTACAGATATGTATATATAATGTTTAAAGTTTAATTATGTGCCAGCCTCTAAATATATGTATATATAATGTTTAAAGTTTAATTATTTCTTTCTTCCTTGAGTAACAGACAGAAAAGCAGAGACAGAAATACAGGACTCACAATAAGGGTCCTGATACCACAATCCACCTCCGGCCATCGTTTAGCCCCAGAACACAGGCAAGAGCATGCCAGCATACTCAGAGAGATCTCTGACCTTGAGCCAGAAACCTTCCTGTGTGGGACTGTGTCACAAAGGGTGTTTACCAATGGGCCACCATCTGGCCCTTAAAATATTTCTATATAAAAATAAAATAAAAAATCTACTCGGGTCCCATTCCCTTTCTAACGTTATCCTAAACCACTGGGGCTGGGATGTGAAGAAGGTAGGCACGTGGACCTGGGTGGGCCACTGGGAGGCCGAGCAGGTGAAGAGGGCACCCATGCATGGGGCAGCCCAGAGTCCAATCACAGCAAGGAGGGAATCTGCACAGAGGAGCAGCCAGACACAGGGAGTGAGCACACGCAGGGTAAGGAGGTCGTCTCCCCTAGAGGCAGCCAGGCACAGGGAGTCAGTCCTACTGCTAGGGCAGGGACATATCCACGAGGACAGCAGCCTCTCCAGGGTGGTGCTATAGCAGGGCACCCGCCCAAAGCTGGTCCATTTGATTACCTTGTTCACACCCCAATTCCAGTGGTTTAAGACAGTTATTCATGAAGGGAAGGAGAAGGGAGCCAATGCGTGCAGAAGAAGGAAGGCATCTTCTTGGGAAGGCTGCTCACTCGCAGTCTCAGAGGCTAAGGAAGTCAAGAACTCCATCGACGGCAGGTGGGGAAATGCAGCCTGTACACAGAGGGTTTCAAACACGGGAAGGGTCAAAACCAGAATGTATCCTGTGGTGTTAGACGAGAAGTGGAGGTTACCACTGTGAATTTGTGGTTTAACTACATGGAGAGGTTCAGATAAAATTTAAAGTAGATAGCTAGAGAAGTGTGTGGGCGAGTGTGTGTGTAATACATACATTTTTCAGCTCAACAGACACCCCAGTCACTATGAGTATGCCACATGCTCAGATGTTGGCTTCTAAATAGAATCATTATCCAATGAAAGAAATGTTCCTTAGCGATCAGGCTAACTCCAGTGTTCTGACAGGGAAATGATAAGCCAGAAGCTCTTACAAAATAAGGAAATATGCTTAAAATACTTGAGGGGAAGCATATCGAAAAGAAAGAGAAGCCAGCTCAAAGGAGCTGCTATTAGAAAAATATGAAATAACCTGAATATTAAAGTAAATGAAATAGTAACACCTCAAATACTTACTAATACATAAACAAACAAATAAATTTAAGTTTGCAGAAGAACAGGATATTTAAGTAGTTTCAAAGTACCTCCCCACAAAACACATTTTAATTACAAGGCTTAGAAAGTAACTTTATGGGGGCCCGCAGGTGGTGCAGTGGTTAAGATGTTAGACTCCTACGGCCTGCAGGTAGAGTGGTAGTTAAGGGTGCTGGACTCCCACATGGCCAATTGTGGTTCTAGTCCCAGACCTAGCGGCTTGCTCTCTCTCGCTCTCTCTCTCTCTCTCTGTCCCTCTCTGGTCAAATTAAAATAAATAAATAAGTAAAGTTAAATAAAATAATTCTCTTTTCTTTTTGGAAAAAAAAAAAAAAGATGTTAGACTCCCACATGCTGATCATGGTTTGAGTCCCAAACCCAGAGGATTGAAAATCATGTCAGGCATTGTGTGTATGTGTGTGTGTGTGTGCGCGAGCGTGCCCAGAATCCCAAGAGGAGAACAGAGGACAAGGGATTGCAGCATGGTCATTGCCCCAGAGGTTCTCACTTTCCTTCTCACTCTTTCTGTCTGCCTCCAGCAAATGCAAGTACCCTATGGTAAAAACCTTAAAATAGATCAAGTAACTTTATGGGTTGGGCTCCTTAGCACAGTGGTTAAGCACTGTGTAAAGGGAATCAGATCCTATATGGTTGATCACGGTTTGAATTCTAGCCCCAGAGGCTTAAAAAAAAAAATGCCAAGCACATGTGCACATTCCCCAGATCCTGATGGAATGAAGAAATGGGGTGGGAGAGTGATTGCAGCATGACCATGCCCCATTAGAGGGGTTCCCTTTTTCTTTCACATTCTCGTCCTATCTCCCCCTGCAACATGCAAACTCACACACATACATCCTCTGGCATTAAAACAAAAAAACTTGACAGTGGAAAATCCTGGCAAACTCTACGGCCAACTATGGTTGAATTCCTGGCTCTGTCAATCTGAAACACACCAAGATCCTGCCAAGATGCAGGCCTGGAGGAAGGAGATTGTGGTGTGGCCAGACCCTGTTGGACAGTGTTTCTTTCTATCATAATTTTTTTAAAAGGGAGAGGAGGGGTTTTCTCTGCCTTCAGGACCACCACCACAGTCCTTGCAGTGGCAGAGCTAGAAAGAACAGAGGGAAAGCAGGCCACCCAGCCCTAATTCAGCACCAAAGCCTGCTGCCAAGTCTAGGGTGTGGGAAGAGTGACTGCTGTGGTGCATGATTTTATATATCACTTTACAGTCTAGGTTCTCGGCTCAGCTCCCAGCCCCACAGGCACCAGACAGGTTTGGGTATATAGGATCCAAAGCATCCGGACACAGTGAGGTGCTGCAGGAATTCTTTCGCAACATTCACTCTAGTAAAAAAGAACAGAATCTCTTCTGAAAGCAAATCTGAACTTATAATTTCCAGTAGGGATACCTCACTGCCATCCACAGTTGAAGATGGAAACTTGCACAGATAACTCACATCAAAAGGAAAGAAACATGGGAACCAGCAGTTAGCGTAATGGCTATGTCGCTGGATTCCCACGTAGTCGACCGCGGTTCGTGTCCTGGACCAGGTGGCTTAAAACTCACGCCGGGCGCGTGTGCGTGCGTGCCCAAGATCCCGAGAGGAGAATGGAGGAGAAGGGATTGAGGCGTGACCATCCCCCCTGGGGGGTGATTTCTCGCTTTCTGTCTCTATGTCTCTCTCTGTCTGTCTGGCGAGCGCACGCGCCCTACAGTGAAAATCTCTCCAAAAAAAAAAGGAAAGAAACATGAGAAAACCAGGAAATACTCCCCCTCCCAAAGAAACACAGTAACTTCACACCAACAGAAATCACAGAAATGTCAGGGGAAAAAATTCAGACTATATATCAGAACTAAGCTCAATGAGATGCAAGAGAAAACAACTCCATATGAGAAGGTCATCCCATGACTTGAAGGAACAACTCCATGAAGAGACAGACATCCTGAAAAAAGGCAAACAAAACTTTTGGAGTTAAAGTGTACAATCACTGGGGCTGGCAGGTGGCATGGTGGTTAAGGTGCTAGACTCCCACAGAGCTAAGCACGGTTGAGTCCGGGACCTGGTAGCTTGCTTTCTCACTCTCTCTTTGCCTCTCTCTCTCTATCTGCCTCTCTGGTGAGCACATGTGCCCTGTAGCTAACTAGAAAATAATACTAATAACAAGTAAAATTAAATAATTCTTAAAAGAAAAAAAAAAGAGAGAGAGAAACAATACAGGAAATCAAAACCCCCCCTTGAAAGTATTAACAGCAGATTAGACCATGTAGAAGAAAGACTCTCTGACCTTAGAGACAAAACTTCCAACTTAGTCCAAGCAACAGGGAAGAATGTAAAAATAACCACTAAAAATTAAGGACAACAACGGTAAATCCTAGATACCAGTAAACAACTGTATTCACAAATGGACATTCCACAAGGTGACGGGATGGGCAGATAGAAAATCTTTTTCAGGATATATTAGTTGAAAACTTTCAAATTTAGAAAGGCAAACAAAAATCCAAATCTAGGAAGTACAAAGGACTCCAAACAGACTTAACATAAGAAGATCCTCTCCAGGACACATCATAGCCAAACTGGTAAAAATACAAGACAAAGACAATATTCTAAAATTGAAGAAAGAAATGCCAAGTTACTTACAAAGGTTAGCCCATTAGATTAAAATTGGACCTCTCAACTGAAACAATGCAGGGCAGTAAAAAGTAGGAAGACTTATTTAAAACTCTCAAAGAAAAACAATTTCAGTGAAGAATACTATACCCAGCAAGATTATCCTTCAAATGGGAAGGAAAAACAAAATCATTCCTAGATAAACAAAAGCTGAAAGAATTCACCAAAAGTAGGTCAGCCCTTCAGGAAATACTTAAGGAAACACTACACCTGGAAACCTAAAGAGAGATAAATAGAAGCAAGAGAAATCAAAACAACAAGGAAAAAAGGAAGAATAAATGACAGAGTTAAGTCCACACATATCGATAATATAACAGCCTTGAATGTTGATGAATTAAATTCCCCAACTGAAAGATACAGATTGGCTCAATGGTTGAAAAACTGGAACCCTATAAATGTATACATGAAACACACTTCATTGATAAAGATATACATAGACGTAAAAAGTAAAGGGCTGAAAAAAGTCATTTCAGGCAAATAGAAATGAAAAAAAGGTAGGAGACATGATATTGCTATGAGATAAAATAAGCTTTAGGGCAAAAAGAGACGAAGAAGGACAC
Source organism: Tupaia belangeri chinensis (assembly GCF_000334495.1). Lineage (NCBI taxonomy): Eukaryota > Metazoa > Chordata > Mammalia > Scandentia > Tupaiidae > Tupaia > Tupaia belangeri. Next base: position 2,924,741 of record NW_006204563.1, read on the forward strand.
TATAGACATCTAAAAAGATTTAATTCAACAAGAAGATCTAACAATCATAAATATTTATGTACCCTATGGCAGGGCATCTGAATGTATAATAGAAAGACTGCTAAATCTAAAGAGAGAAATAAAATTAACACACTATTTGTTGGAGATTTCAACACCCCACTCTCACCACTGGACAGGCCAACTAGACAAAATATAAACAAAGAGAAACGGGAACTAATATATACAATAAGCCAAATGGACTTGACAGACATATCTAGGACATTCCACCTAGCAATTAAAAAATACACTTTTTTCCTCATTTCCCCATAGAATCTTTTTCAAAGACTGACTACATAATGTGCCACAATACAAGCATCTATAAAAGTATAAAAACTATACCCAGCATCTTCTCTGACCTCATGGAATTAAATTGCCATCAACCACAGAAAGAGCCCTCGAAAATAAACAAAATATGGAAACTAAACAACATACTCTGGAAAACTTTCAAACTACTGAAGAAATGAAGACTGAAATCAAAAGATACAATGAAGTTGACGATAATGAACACCACTCTCAGTAACCTTTGGGACACAGAGAAAGCAGTTGTAAGAGGGAATTTCATAGGCATTAGGGCTCACAAGAAAGACACAGAAAGGTGGGTAATAAATACCTTAATATCACATTTGAAGGAACTGAAAAAGCAACAACAACAAAAAATAAATAAAATAAAAGAAGTAAAGAAAAAATAAGGATTAGAGCTGAAATAAATGAAATAGAGAATAAAAGACCTATACAAAAAAAAAATCAACAAAACAAAAAGCTGGTTTTCTGAGATAATAAACAAAACCATCAGCTAAACTAATCAAGAAAAACAAAGAAAGGAACCAGATACATAAAAATCAGTAATTAAGCTGGAAATATTAAAACCTTGAAGAGACAGACATCCTGAAAAAAGGCAAACAAAACTTTTGGAGTTAAAGTGTACAATCACTGGGGCTGGCAGGTGGCATGGTGGTTAAGGTGCTAGACTCCCACAGAGCTAAGCACGGTTGAGTCCGGGACCTGGTAGCTTGCTTTCTCACTCTCTCTTTGCCTCTCTCTCTCTATCTGCCTCTCTGGTGAGCACATGTGCCCTGTAGCTAACTAGAAAATAATACTAATAACAAGTAAAATTAAATAATTCTTAAAAGAAAAAAAAAAGAGAGAGAGAAACAATACAGGAAATCAAAACCCCCCCTTGAAAGTATTAACAGCAGATTAGACCATGTAGAAGAAAGACTCTCTGACCTTAGAGACAAAACTTCCAACTTAGTCCAAGCAACAGGGAAGAATGTAAAAATAACCACTAAAAATTAAGGACAACAACGGTAAATCCTAGATACCAGTAAACAACTGTATTCACAAATGGACATTCCACAAGGTGACGGGATGGGCAGATAGAAAATCTTTTTCAGGATATATTAGTTGAAAACTTTCAAATTTAGAAAGGCAAACAAAAATCCAAATCTAGGAAGTACAAAGGACTCCAAACAGACTTAACATAAGAAGATCCTCTCCAGGACACATCATAGCCAAACTGGTAAAAATACAAGACAAAGACAATATTCTAAAATTGAAGAAAGAAATGCCAAGTTACTTACAAAGGTTAGCCCATTAGATTAAAATTGGACCTCTCAACTGAAACAATGCAGGGCAGTAAAAAGTAGGAAGACTTATTTAAAACTCTCAAAGAAAAACAATTTCAGTGAAGAATACTATACCCAGCAAGATTATCCTTCAAATGGGAAGGAAAAACAAAATCATTCCTAGATAAACAAAAGCTGAAAGAATTCACCAAAAGTAGGTCAGCCCTTCAGGAAATACTTAAGGAAACACTACACCTGGAAACCTAAAGAGAGATAAATAGAAGCAAGAGAAATCAAAACAACAAGGAAAAAAGGAAGAATAAATGACAGAGTTAAGTCCACACATATCGATAATATAACAGCCTTGAATGTTGATGAATTAAATTCCCCAACTGAAAGATACAGATTGGCTCAATGGTTGAAAAACTGGAACCCTATAAATGTATACATGAAACACACTTCATTGATAAAGATATACATAGACGTAAAAAGTAAAGGGCTGAAAAAAGTCATTTCAGGCAAATAGAAATGAAAAAAAGGTAGGAGACATGATATTGCTATGAGATAAAATAAGCTTTAGGGCAAAAAGAGACGAAGAAGGACACTATAGACATCTAAAAAGATTTAATTCAACAAGAAGATCTAACAATCATAAATATTTATGTACCCTATGGCAGGGCATCTGAATGTATAATAGAAAGACTGCTAAATCTAAAGAGAGAAATAAAATTAACACACTATTTGTTGGAGATTTCAACACCCCACTCTCACCACTGGACAGGCCAACTAGACAAAATATAAACAAAGAGAAACGGGAACTAATATATACAATAAGCCAAATGGACTTGACAGACATATCTAGGACATTCCACCTAGCAATTAAAAAATACACTTTTTTCCTCATTTCCCCATAGAATCTTTTTCAAAGACTGACTACATAATGTGCCACAATACAAGCATCTATAAAAGTATAAAAACTATACCCAGCATCTTCTCTGACCTCATGGAATTAAATTGCCATCAACCACAGAAAGAGCCCTCGAAAATAAACAAAATATGGAAACTAAACAACATACTCTGGAAAACTTTCAAACTACTGAAGAAATGAAGACTGAAATCAAAAGATACAATGAAGTTGACGATAATGAACACCACTCTCAGTAACCTTTGGGACACAGAGAAAGCAGTTGTAAGAGGGAATTTCATAGGCATTAGGGCTCACAAGAAAGACACAGAAAGGTGGGTAATAAATACCTTAATATCACATTTGAAGGAACTGAAAAAGCAACAACAACAAAAAATAAATAAAATAAAAGAAGTAAAGAAAAAATAAGGATTAGAGCTGAAATAAATGAAATAGAGAATAAAAGACCTATACAAAAAAAAAATCAACAAAACAAAAAGCTGGTTTTCTGAGATAATAAACAAAACCATCAGCTAAACTAATCAAGAAAAACAAAGAAAGGAACCAGATACATAAAAATCAGTAATTAAGCTGGAAATGTTAAAACCTATATATCAGAAATACAAAAAATTATAGGAGAATGCTATGAGCAACTATATGCCAACAAACTAGAAAATGTAGATGAGATAGACACATACAAGTTACTAGACTGAATCAGGATGAAATAGAAAGCCTGAGTAGACCAATACTAAGTGATGAGATTGAATTAATAATAAATAATTTCTCGTGTCCGACAGGTAGTGTGGTGGTTGGGGCACTGGATTTCCACATGGCCTATCACAATTCAAATCCTGGACGTGGCAGCTTGCTTTCTCACTCTCTCTCTTTCTCTCTCTTTCTCTATAATGAATGCACGTGCCCTACAGTAAATTTAAAAGTAATAATAAATAAATAACACTAAAATTGTTTTTAAATCAATGAATAAATAATTTTCCAACAAAGAAATGGGGCTTCAGTTATGAAATCTAAAAACTTTTAAAGAAGAGTAATCCCAGTTTTCTTCAAACTATTTCTAAAGATCCCAAACTCATTCTATGAAGCCACCATCATCTTGATCCCCAAACCAGAAAAGAACATAACAAATAAAGAAAACTATAAAGCAATATCCCTGATGAATATTGACATAAAAAAATTAAAGATACTAGCAAATTGAATCCAACAGCATATTAAAATTATAGGCCATGATCAGGTAGGCTTTATCACAGGGATGCAAGAATGGTTTGACATACGCAAAACAATAAATGCGATACATCACATTAACAGAAAGAAAGATAAAAACTATATGATCATATCTATAGATGCAGAAATAGTATCTGATAAAATACAACACTGCTTCATGATCAAGACTCTCAGAAAAATATGGGCAGAAGCGACATACTCCAAAGCAATAAAAGCCATATACGACAGACTCACTGCTAACATTATACTTAATGGGGAAAAACTGAGAGCTTTCTACTGAAACCTGGAATGAGAAAAAACATATTACAAAGCAGTAAGAATCAAAATAGAATGGTACTGACACAAAAACAGACACATAGAAAAATGGAACAGTATAAACGCCAAATCATACAGCCAACTGATAGTTGACAAGGGTACGAGGCAATGCAGCGAAGAAAAGAAATGCTTTTCAGCAAATAGGAGCTGGAAGAATTGAACATCCACTTGCAGAAAAATGAAACTGGACCCATATCTCTCACCATTACCAAGAATCAACTCAAAATGGATCAAAGATATAAATATAAAACTGCTAGTAGTAGGGCCAGCAGGCACTGTGGTAGTTAAGGTACTGAATTCCTACATGGATGACGGCAGTATGAGTCAAAACCTGCTGGTTCGAAAATCACACCATGCACAAGTGTGTGCCTGTCCAAAATCCCAGGAAATGGAATGGAATGGAAAAGGGACTGTGGCGTGGTCATCCCTCCTGGTGGGTGATTTCTGACTTTCCCTCTCTCTGTCTCTCTCTGGTAAATGCATACACATTGTGGCTAAAATCCAAAAAAAAAAAAAAAGAAAGAAAGGAAGAAAGAAAAATAATACCTACTAGTAGAAAATGTAGAAAAACTCTTGAAGTCATCAAAGTAGGCAAAGATTTCTTTTTTTTACACAGTTGTATTTATTTTTTCATGAGAGATAAAGATAGAGAGACAGAGAGAGGCACCCCCCACACACATGTTTCTGTTTTTGTTTTTTAAGAGAGGGATTTTTGGGACTAGCAGTTAGCATAATGGCTATGTCACTGGACTCCCATGTAGTCAACTGCGGTTCGAGTCCTGGACCCGGTGGCTTAAACTCACGCCAGGCGCATGTGTGTGCGTGCCCAAGATCCCAAGAGGAGAATGGAGAAGGGATTGTGACATAGCCATCCCCCTTGGGGGGAGTTGGGGAGTGATTCTTGCTTTCTGTCTCTCTGTCTTTCCCTGTCTTCCTGGCGAGTGCATACGCCCTATAGCCAAAAACTTTTCAAAAAAAGAGAGGGATCTTTGCTAGAGGGCGCATGTGCTCACCAGAGAAACAGAGAGAGACAAAGAGACAGAAAGCATGTAACTACCCCCCTCCCCCAGGAGAAAAAGCCAAACCACAGTCCCTGCTACTCCATTTTCCTCTCAAGATTTTGGGCGCACACATACACGCGCCCAGCATGAGTTAGAAGTCACTGGGTCCAGAACTTGAGCCACGGTTGACTACGTGGGAGTCCAGCAATATAATCATTATGCTATCTGCTGGTCACCTTCCACAAGGTCTTGATGCTGTGATCCACTCTTGGCCTCAGCAGCCCTGGATCATGGGGACACACAATTATTAGGCAAAGTTTCTTAATAAGACCCCCAAAGTACATGCAGTAATCCCCAAAATAGACAAGTGGGATTACATCAAGCTAAACAGGTTCCTCACAGGAAAAAAAACAAATAAACAAACAAACAAAAAAAAACAGAGTGACTAGTCAACACTTGGAATAGAACAAATTATTTGTAAATTACTCCTCAGACAAGGAATTGAGATCCAGAATACATAGGGAACTCAGGCAGCTCGCCCATATAAAAATGAATGACTCAATGTAAAAATGAGAGAGAAGGCCCCACCATATGGTGTGGCAGTAGAGGAGCTGGACTCACATATGGCCAACCATGGTTCAAGTCCCAGACCTGGTGGCCTGCTTTCTCACTTTCTCTCTCTCTCTCTCTCTCTGTCTCTGGTCAAGTTAATAATAATAATAAATAAATAAATAAATAATATTTTGAAATGGGCAAATGAATGGAACAGACAACTCTCTAAAGACTTACAAATAGCCAAAAGACATATGGAAAAAAATGTCCAAAGTTTTTTGTCATAAGGGAAATGCAAATTAAAACCACAATGAGATTCCATTTAACCCCAGTTATAATAGAATGGCTAAGACCAAAAAAATAAAGATGACAAGAGTTGGTGTAGCTAGGGTAAAATGGAAACCCTCATAAACTGTTGGTTGTGACGTAAATTAGTACAACCTATGTGGAAAAGAATATGGAGGCTCCTCAAAAATCTACAAATAGAACTACGATAGGACCCAGTAATCCCATTCTTTGGAATTTACCCAAAGGATAGGAAAACACTCAATCAGAAAGATACTTACACATCCATGTTTATTGTAGCATTATTCACAATTGCTAAAACATGGAACCAACCTAAGCATCCAAAAATTGATGACTGGGTTGAAAGCCTGTGGCACATACATACTATGGAATATTACTCAGCTATAAGGGACAATGAGATCCTTTTGTTTGATTCACAGTGGATGAATATAGAAGACTTTATGTTGAGCAAAGTGAGCCAGACTTTGAAGGTTACACACTGTATATGACCACTCAATTTGTACCAAATATCTGTATTCAATGGCAGAAACTGAAATATCTGAAGATATAAAAGTAGAAAGGATAAGTATAGATACCAGAAACTGTAAAGGAGGAGACTGGATGGTAGGAAGTGGGTGGTAGAGGATGGGCGTGAGGTATAAAAAGAAGAAAAATTGAACAGACATTAAAAGTAAAACTTCTCTGCTTAGAAAAAAAAGAAAAAATACATGTGTGTGTGTGTCCGTGTATGTGTGTGTGTGTATATATACACACACATTAGAAAAAAAAGAAAAAATACGTGTGTGTGTCCCCATGAATGTGTGTATATATACACACACACATACACGGACACACACACACCCTTACATACATATATTGTATACATCATGCTGGAGACTTCATGTAAAATGTGAAATTATTCTGAAAACAAAAACAAATAACCAGTGAGACAAATCAAAATCCTATGTTACCAACAAGATGCAATGAAAACACAGAATCACTTCTTTGGTAATCTTGGCAAAGGTGCATACCCTAAATCTAACTAGGAAAACACATTAGCAATCAAATAAGGAATACTGAAATAATAACCCAGCTGTATGCTTTGAAAGTATCAGATCCTTGGGACCAGCAAATGGTACAGTGCTTAAGGCCCTGGATTCCCACGTGGTCAACCACATTTTGAGTCCTGGACCTAGTGGCTTGAAGGTCACACTAGGCACATGTGGTGCATGCCCCAGATCCCAAGAGGAGAATGTAGGCAAAGGGATTGCCGGCACGTCCATCCCTCCTAGGGGGTGATTTCTCACCTTCCTGCTCTCTGTATCTCACTGACAAGTAACATGCTCTATGGCAAAACCTAGAGAAAATAATAATAATTTTTAAGTACACAGATTCTGCAAGTCAATGAAAAATCAAAGGAATGACACCAAACAGGAAGACTAAATTAGACATGACAGTGGAAGGCAATGTGTGACTCTGAACTGAATCTTCCCAAAATAAAGGGCACTATTTGGACAACTGGCTAAACTTGAATGAAGTCTGCAGGGTCGATGGTAATGAGGAATTAGTGCAAATGTTCTCATTCGGGTGGCTGCCATGTTCCAGGTACTGCAGATAATGTCCTTACAGCATAGGAACTACTGAAGTATTCAGGGTGCAGAACTTCACATCAGAGTGGTAGAGCTTCATGTCCTCAAGCACATCAGAAAGAAAAAAATTTTTTATAATGCATTTGGCAACTTCCCTAAATGTTTGAGATTGTTTCAAAGTTGAAAAAAGAAAAAAAAAAACTATGCTGGTTTATAATCAATATTACATGGAAAGATAATAAATTCATCATTATAAAAATCACAATGTTTTCATATTATTCTTCTCTACTACATGGTATATTTCTCTATGTAAAATATTTCATATATACACTGGAAAGAGATCCACACACTCTCTTTTTTGTTTAACTGCTAGAGGGTGCACACACTCAGCAGAGAGAGACAGAGAGGGAGGAGGAAGCACCCTCTAATGGAGTATGATCACACTGTAATCCTTTCTCCATTGCTTCACTCTCTTGGGATTTGGGGCACATGTAACCATTTGCCTGGGTCTGAGATTCGAGTTGCAATTGGCACATAGGCTTGGGTCTGAGATTCGAGTTGCAATTGGCCATGCAGTATATGGCTCCCTTGACCACTGGGCCATGGGACCAGCCCCAGACACAATCGTTGTGTTGTATCAACACTTGCACTGTTTCAGTTCTGATGGGGTCTCTGATTTAACTGTCAAAAGGGCAGTATTGGGACCAGCAGTTAGTGTAATGGCTATGTCACTGGACTCCCATGTAGTCAACTGCGGTTCGAGCCCCAGACCCAGTGGCTTAAACTATTGCCAGGCGCATGTGCGTGCGTGCCCAAGATCCTGAGAGGAAAATGGAGGAGAAGGGATTGTGGCATGGCCAATCTCCCTGGAGGGTGATTTCTCGCTTTCTGTCTCTCTGTCTCTCTTTGTCTGGCGAGCGCACGTGCCCTATAGCAAAAACCTCTCCAAAAAAAGGGCAATACTACAGGATGAAGATAAACTGGTAAAATCGAGAAGACTACTCAGGGGCAGCTGTGGTGTAAAGCAAAGAATAAAGGGCTTGTAATCAGAAGTCCTCCCTTTGAGTCATGACCTCAATTCTGTATTCATTCATTTATTTCTTAATTTGACCAGAGAGAGACAGAGGGTGAGAGTGAGAGAGAGAGGAAGTGAGAAAGCAAGCCACCAGATTCAGGACTCGAACCCTGGTCGGCCATGTGGGAGTGTCCAGCACCTTAACCACCAGGCCACCTGCTGGTCCCATGACCTCAATTCTTACGAGCTCTGTGACATTAAATTATTTATACTTTCTGGGCCTTAGTTTTCTCATCCATGAAATGAGAATGATAATACCTACTATAAAGGATTACTGGGAGAATTAAGAGGCAAAATGCCGGCAAAAGTACCCTATTAAACCTCAAGAAATACATACGTGTTAATATTAAAGAGTAAATGTATTGGATTCAAATATTTTTAAAAAAAACACATTAACTTAAAATATTGTCTAAGTCAATTTTATTGTTTTTAAAAAAAAAAAAAATCTCAGGTGTATACATGCCCCAAATCTTGATGGGAGAGAGAAACGGAAAAAGGAATTACTGTATGACCACACTCCACTGGGGGGTTGTATCTCTCTTAGTAATAATTCAATAATTGTTTTTGTGCTAACCGTATTCTCTAAAATTTTTACACTAAACATGAATTCCTTTTATAATATGAAAAGGATTTTTTTTTAATTTGCTAGAGGAAGTATGCACTCACCAGAGACAGGAAGAGACTGAGACAGAGAAAGTACTCCTACTGGGCACGGTCACGCTGCATTCCCTTTTTCTCCAACTCTCTCTCCATTCAGGATTTTGGGTTCGCATGTGCACGTGCACGTACACACACACACACACACACACACAGCATGTTTTTCAAGCTGCTGGTCCAGGACTCAAACCATGCAGTTGGTCATGTGGGATCCAGCTCATATAACCACCAGACCACAGGCTGGACCCAAAAAGGAACTTTTCAAAGTTACTTTCTTTTTAAAATGAGCATTTATTTAAAAAGATAGTTAAAAAAAAAAACTCCATAAAAATGACTTGGCCCAGCTACAGTGACACAGCAGTAGAACATCATTCTGCAATTCTGGAGCCACGTAGAAGACCAAGATTTGGATCCTAGGTCAACCTGAAATATGCCAGGTGTGCACATATGCCCTGGAACCCTGGTTAGCTGGGAGGCTGGGTGGGGGCAGACTAGGGAGAAGGGACTTGGTATGATGAGACTGCCAAGGATGCCTCTGTGTGTGTGTGTGTGTGTGTGCATGTGTGTGTGTGTTTCTCTCTCCTTCCTGAAATAAAATAAACTTCTTTAAAAATCACCAGTTAGGGAACCAGCAGTTAGTGTAATGGCTATGTTGCTGGACTCCCATGTAGTCGACTGTGGTTCGCGTCCCAGACCCGGTGGCTTAAAACTCACACCGGGCACGTGTGCATGAGAGGAGAATGGAAGAGAGGGGATTGCACCGTGACCATCCCCTCTGGGGGGTGATTTCTCGCTTTCTGTCTCTATGTCTCTCTCTGTCTGTCTTGTGAGCACATGCGCCCTATAGCAAAAATCTCTCCAAAAAAAAAAAAAATCACCAGTTAATATACTGCATAGGGACAGCCTTGTAGTGCAATGGTTAAGCACTGGGCATTGGGGATCAGATCCCTAACTGCCTTCTGCTGTCTGGGTCCCAGCCTGGAGGATGGAAAAACACATGGGGCAAGTGCGAATGCCTGTGACCATGTCCCATGCTTTTTCCTTCTCTCTCTCTCTCTCTCTCACACACACACATACACACACCCCACACACACTCTGGCAAGCATACATGTCCTCTGACTATATATACACACACACACACACACACGATGATTATTTTCCTAGTATAGAACTTATGCAAGTAGCTTATTTTAGCATTTAAGGGTAAGCTTGTCTAAATTAATGATCAATACCAGTGAAGAAAAAACACCCTGGGACCAGCAGTTGGCCTAATGGCTATGTTGCCGAACTCCCATGTAGTCCATCGCAGTTTGAGTCCCGGACCCGGTGGCTTAAACTCACGCCGGGCATGTGTGTGTGCCCAAGATCCCGAGAGGAGAATGGAGGAGAAGGGATTGCGGCATGGCCATCCCCTCCCCCCCCCAGGGGATGATTTCTCTGTCTCTCTGTCTCTTTCTGGTGAGTGCACGTGCCTTATAGCAAAAAAAAAAAAAAAACAACACCTTGAAATATACCCAATATTAACAAAAGAGAAAAATAAAGCAAACCTGTGATCATTTTAAAAACTACATAAAAATCACAATTACTATTATTTTAGATAATAATTGGTTTAGGACCTAGTGGTCTGAAAATCACGCCAGGCACATATAAGTGTGTGCCCATAATCCAGAGAGAAGCTAGAAGAGGAGGGAGAGGAGGGACCGCAGTGTGGCCATCCGCCAGGAGATGGAGGCTGATTTCTCACTTTCTCTCCCTCTGTCTCTCTGTCTCTCCAGTGCGCACACATGACCACTGTAAAAAAAAAAAACAAAACAAAAAAAATTTAAGGAAAAAAAGAAAGAAGAATTTTTAAATTTCTTGGCTTTGGAAAATTATGTTATATCTTGTCTAAGCAAGTCATAAAGCCATATCCCTGGAGATACCAGGGTAAGACACATTGCCCAGCTCTTTCCCCATCCATCATCTTCAAGGTCTTTCAATTTCGGGAAGAGCCTTTATTACTGAAGACCACAGGCCAGAAATAGAACTAGAGTTTAAAACAAGTCTAGTAGAGGACAGGGACTAAGAATGAACCTGGCAAAGAAATCAACTAATCATGGGACCAGCGGATGGCACTATGGTTATGTTGGTGGACTCTAACGTAGTCAACCATGGTTTGAGTCCCAGACCTGGCAGCTTAAAATATAGGCCGTGTGTAAGCGTGGCCAAAATCCCGGGAGAAGAAGGAGAAGAGATTGTGGCCTGGCCATCCCATGGAGGAGTGATTTCTCACTTTCTATCTCTCTGGTAAGTGCATGTACCCTAGAGTAAAAATCTCTCAAAAAAAAAAAAATCAAATAATCTTATAAAGCTAGATTTACGCTTACCCTTCAACAAAATATTCCCACACACCTCCTGCGATCTAGACAATTTAATTAGGACAGTCATTTTGCTGTTGTTGTTGTCATTTTTGCTATAGGGCCCATGTGCTTGCCAGAGAGAGAGAGAAAGAGAGAGAGAGAGAGAGAGAGCGCACCCCGCACCCAACCCCCTTGTGATCTCTTCTCCTTCATTCTCACCTTTTTAAAGGGGAGACAGTACCTGTATGTGCTATACACAACTTAATGGGTAATTTTCTCAAAATTCGCACCTAAATACCCAGCTCTACATACCTTAATACTCTTCTATACTGAACACTTCCCGGGGGGCCCACAACTATCTATCCTCTCATTTGATCTCCAAAATACCTTAAGAAGTGAGTATCCCTGTCAACCATTTTACAGATGAACAAACTTAAGCAGAGTGACCAAGTCGTTCGTGAAACTCACACAGGTAAGACGTTGGAAGGTCTAGAACACAAAAACAAGCTAGAATACTTGAACTAAGAGGCTTACCTTTACTGCCATCATGATTTTGCTACCTGAATTACGCATTTTTCACATTGTAGGAAGTGTGAACTAAGTCTTCTTGCCAGTAATACGTGAGCTAACAGTATCAGTGAGATGGAATTAGGGAAACAGTAAAGGGACGTTTACATATCACTGTTCACCCGACAGGACACACAGGTCACCACGTTATCTACTTTTGGCACAGAGAACTCACAACTTTTCCACCAGCGCAGTCACCTTCCGGACACAGCTGTGTTAAAATTGGCTACAGAAATTCGCACTAATCGCAAGGTATTCTCTCAAGAGAGGGGAAAGAGGGTCTTTATCTGGTTCTGTTTGAGTTCTGGTTTTGTTTTGCAACGAGAGAACGAGAAGGAGAACGAACCGCGAGTCCTGAACGACACCAGGCTGGGGAGCAAAGGCCGGCGGCGTCAGCGCGCACGGGAGTCACGCCTCCCAGCGGGGCCTTGCCTGGCTGGTGCCC
>NW_006204563.1:2956435-2960197 GCF_000334495.1 Tupaia belangeri chinensis
CCCGGGGCGGAGCCGCGACCTCGGCCGCCGGCGTGGTGGGGCCCAGGCCTGACGCTGCTGTGTCAGCCGCCCCCCTCTGTCCTCCCCCCCCCCGGGGCAGCAGCCGCCCCTCTCTGTCCTCTCCACCCCGGGAGCACTGCGTATCTCCCGGAAAGGCCCTGCCAAACCCCGTTTAAAATACTTGGGTTGCAGCTCACTGAATAAAAACATTCTTCGAAACTTTTTTAACTAGAATGACAAAAGAGAGGGAGTCGATCGATCCATCGGGGTGCGTCCCAGTGCCAAGCTCTGCAGCCTCAGACCGAAATGTCAGCCGTGGTTCCCAGGCCGGGAGAGGCAACAGAGCGATGGAGGGCCCGGAGCACACGGTGACTCCCAACCTAGCCTTCAGGAGCAGCAGCCGCGTGGCCCGAAACGCCAGGCCTGAGGAGTGAGAAGCCTGGTTTCACAGCCCAGCTCTGGCAGTAAATAAGGGGGTTCCCTGGGGCCCAGCCTGGTAGACTCTGAGACCCTGGACAAACTGGGAGAGCTCAGTTGGATTCCCGGGCCAACCTTAAATCCTGGTGTGTCTGTAATCCCATCAACTGGGATTGGAGGATCATCACTCAGGGACACCCTGTCATTCCTAAAGAAGTAAATAGAAAAAAATTTAAGTATGGTGGGCCAGCAGGTGGTGTGGTGGTTAAGGAGCTGAATTTCCATTTGGTCACCTGTGGTTCTAGTACTGACCTGGCAGCTTGAATATAACACCAGCCTATGTTCGTGGGTTCCCAAAATAATCGCCAGAGGAGAACGGAAGAGAAAGGGATTCCAAGATGGCCATCCCCTCCAGGGGTGATTTTTCCAGCTTTCCCTCCTATGTGTGTAGAGTACCATGGCACACAGTAGATGTTCAATAAATGGAAGCTGTTAATATTGTCAGGTTCACATGGCAATTATCAAGCTAAAAGGCAAGGTAATCCTTGTCTTTTTAATTTACATGTTATTTCCATGAATGAGACAGAAAAAGAAAGAGATACAAAGAGGTAGTCCCTCCAACAGGGTCATGATGCCACCATGCACCTTCAGTCTCAGTCAGCCTCAGATCCAGGCCCCTAAGGGCAGGCCTCGCACATTCAGAGGTCTCCTGACCTGGTGCAGACCTAGAACACTCCTTGTGAATTAGGCTCCGCAAGCACCGCATTTTACTGCTCCATTAAACAGTTCCTAGTCTTTGTCTTATTTCCCTAATCTGAGCTAACTTTCAGCCTTGTTCACACACAACTACTACTAAATATTTTGCTTGTGTCTTGGTCCTATTGATACATATAATAGCACTTACCTTTATTTTTATTTAAACCATAATGAAAAGCAGACCCTGAAAGTCTAGAGCTGGCCGGAAACTCACAACGTGATAGTGATGTTCCCCATGAACTTGAACATAAATAACTTCACAGAACACTGATGAAAGGCCATAACCATGATGGATCAGCCAAAACAAGATCACTCACGGTCATGCCTGAAGACAGAAAAACTGAATATCACCCAAACCACAAAAGTGAGCAAACAATCCACAGAAAGTGACAAATCACAATCCCCCTGGGGGGGTGGGTATGTCCACACTCCTATCTCCTCTCCTCTCAGGATTTTGGGCAACAGACACATGCACCTGTCCTCAGTTTCAAGCATCTGGGTCTGGGACTCTAACCACTGTCAGCCATGTAGGAGTCCAGCAACGTAGTCGTTACGCCATCTGTTGGTCACCGAGTGTCACTTCTTTACCCATTAGTTTTAGCCTTACTCCATTCTTCTTGTGTTTTGGATAAGAATTAAGACAATCTATTAATAGCAAAGAATTATCATTGCTTTTTGCCAGCATCTAATCGAGAGCAAGGCTGTTGCAACCTTCCACAAAATCACCTCACGCAAGCCTAAATCTGATGTCATTCCTAACATTCTTATTGAGACACCTCACAGTTCCCCATGGTTACAGCAAACCAATAAACCCAACGTAACCCAACAACAGGTGTGTCCCTGGTGGTCTCTGGCTGAAGAGCACTGACAGGTTTAAAAAAATACAAACAGTAATAGGATTCTATTCTGGGGGGAGTAAATAAAACTCCAAACCAGACTTCAAGTCATTCATTACACATTCAAATGTAATATAAATTTATTAAAACAAACAAAAAAGAACTGTGATTTTATTTACTTTCTTTTTTTTTTTTTTTGGAGAGGTTTTTGTTATAAGGCGCGTGCGCTCGCCAGACAGAGAGAAACAGAGAGACAGAAAGCAAGAAATAACCCCACAGGGGGGATGGCCATACCGCAAGCCCTTCTCCTCTGTTCTCCTCTTGAGATCTTAGGCACGCACGCACACACGCCCGGCTTGAGTTTTAAGCCACAGGGTCCGGGACGCGAACTGCGGTCAACTAAATGGGAGTCCAGCAACATAGCCATTACACTAACTGCTGGTCCTGAGACTGTGATATTTTAATTCTGGAGGAAAAAATAGAATTGGGAAGCATTCTAAAGCAAACATTTTGGCAATATATCTGCCAAGAATTTCTTGAGGACTTTTTCTAAAACTGGCCTATTACACAGTAACCTAGTTAGTTCTAATCTAGAATTAATCTCTGCAGTTTAAAAGTGTGTTAAATTGGCAGCATTCAGAGAGATAGCAGGGATAGTATGCAAAAAAATGAGTTTCTTTAATGGAGAAATGTTTCCAAGTTGTACTTGTGAAAGTCCCTTTCAAATTTATAGGCTTCTGAAACTTCTGAAGTATTCCTTAAGGCAAGATCTCACAAGGAAAGATCTATAGCCCACTACATTGGAATCGCCCCAGAGCTTTAACCAAAGCAGATTCTAGTTTTCACCACAGCCTTACTGAATCAGAATCTCTAGGACTCCGGAATCTGTATTTTTGACAATTTCCCTCGAATGATGTTTCTACAAACTAAAGAGCCCCCAGAATAAAGGAAATAAATTACACATGCCAATCTGGAGCCATAGCCCAAACTGGCTCTTAAAAATTTCACTGGTACCAGTGTAAAATTGTCTTTTAAACTATTATTTGTATCTGTGTAAATTGTGCATCCCATTCCTGTTTATAGATGTCTTTGAATGTAAATTGTAAGTTGCCACATAACTTGCCTCCTACTCCTCTCCAGTTAAAAGTTAAATCTCTAGAAACATGTAGTATTGATCTTGAAGCTTCTAATAACTTACCTGACATAGAAGATAGAAATAATCCAAATGTTAAATTCCAAAGGGCATGAACTATTTGTGTTCTGTTCATCACGTGCCTGGGATCTAGTGTAGAGAATTCGACCTTTGTAAGCTGTGAATATTTGTCAGATGAATGAACATATCTTGCTGTCTGTGCTACTTTTCTTATAGAGCCTATCATTTTACCCATCCAATTTCGTTTGATATCGTCTCTAACTCTACCTCTAAGAGCAACTATTCACAGATTCATTAGGTAAATAATCACATAGAATACTGGTTGTTGGCTAGTATTGCTAGGTCAGAAACAGGAGGACTAGTGGAGTAAGATATCAAGAATCAAGGGGGGAACCAGCAGTTAGCGTAATGGCTATGTCGCTGGACTCCCACGTAGTCGACCACGGTTCATGTCCCGGACCCGGTGGCTTAAAACTCACGCTGGGTGCGTGTGCGTGCGTGCCCAAGATCCTGAGAGGAGAATGGAGGAGAAGGGATTGCGGCGTGACCATCCCCCCTGGGGGGTGATTTCTCACTTTCTGTCTCTATGTCTGTCTGTCT
>NW_006204563.1:2961629-2963698 GCF_000334495.1 Tupaia belangeri chinensis
AAAGTCAAAAACCACAACCCCCCGGGGGGGGGGGGGTGGGTATGGCCACACTCCTATCTCCTCTCCTCTCAGGATTTTGGGCAACAGACACATGCACCTGTCCTCAGTTTCAAGCATCTGGGTCTGGGACTCTAACCACTGTCAGCCATGTAGGAGTCCAGCAACGTAGTCGTTACGCCATCTGTTGGTCACCGAGTGTCACTTCTTTACCCATTAGTTTTAGCCTTACTCCATTCTTCTTGTGTTTTGGATAAGAATTAAGACAATCTATTAATAGCAAAGAATTATCATTGCTTTTTGCCAGCATCTAATCGAGAGCAAGGCTGTTGCAACCTTCCACAAAATCACCTCACGCAAGCCTAAATCTGATGTCATTCCTAACATTCTTATTGAGACACCTCACAGTTCCCCATGGTTACAGCAAACCAATAAACCCAACGTAACCCAACAACAGGTGTGTCCCTGGTGGTCTCTGGCTGAAGAGCACTGACAGGTTTAAAAAAATACAAACAGTAATAGGATTCTATTCTGGGGGGAGTAAATAAAACTCCAAACCAGACTTCAAGTCATTCATTACACATTCAAATGTAATATAAATTTATTAAAACAAACAAAAAAGAACTGTGATTTTATTTACTTTCTTTTTTTTTTTTTTTGGAGAGGTTTTTGTTATAAGGCGCGTGCGCTCGCCAGACAGAGAGAAACAGAGAGACAGAAAGCAAGAAATAACCCCACAGGGGGGATGGCCATACCGCAAGCCCTTCTCCTCTGTTCTCCTCTTGAGATCTTAGGCACGCACGCACACACGCCCGGCTTGAGTTTTAAGCCACAGGGTCCGGGACGCGAACTGCGGTCAACTAAATGGGAGTCCAGCAACATAGCCATTACACTAACTGCTGGTCCTGAGACTGTGATATTTTAATTCTGGAGGAAAAAATAGAATTGGGAAGCATTCTAAAGCAAACATTTTGGCAATATATCTGCCAAGAATTTCTTGAGGACTTTTTCTAAAACTGGCCTATTACACAGTAACCTAGTTAGTTCTAATCTAGAATTAATCTCTGCAGTTTAAAAGTGTGTTAAATTGGCAGCATTCAGAGAGATAGCAGGGATAGTATGCAAAAAAATGAGTTTCTTTAATGGAGAAATGTTTCCAAGTTGTACTTGTGAAAGTCCCTTTCAAATTTATAGGCTTCTGAAACTTCTGAAGTATTCCTTAAGGCAAGATCTCACAAGGAAAGATCTATAGCCCACTACATTGGAATCGCCCCAGAGCTTTAACCAAAGCAGATTCTAGTTTTCACCACAGCCTTACTGAATCAGAATCTCTAGGACTCCGGAATCTGTATTTTTGACAATTTCCCTCGAATGATGTTTCTACAAACTAAAGAGCCCCCAGAATAAAGGAAATAAATTACACATGCCAATCTGGAGCCATAGCCCAAACTGGCTCTTAAAAATTTCACTGGTACCAGTGTAAAATTGTCTTTTAAACTATTATTTGTATCTGTGTAAATTGTGCATCCCATTCCTGTTTATAGATGTCTTTGAATGTAAATTGTAAGTTGCCACATAACTTGCCTCCTACTCCTCTCCAGTTAAAAGTTAAATCTCTAGAAACATGTAGTATTGATCTTGAAGCTTCTAATAACTTACCTGACATAGAAGATAGAAATAATCCAAATGTTAAATTCCAAAGGGCATGAACTATTTGTGTTCTGTTCATCACGTGCCTGGGATCTAGTGTAGAGAATTCGACCTTTGTAAGCTGTGAATATTTGTCAGATGAATGAACATATCTTGCTGTCTGTGCTACTTTTCTTATAGAGCCTATCATTTTACCCATCCAATTTCGTTTGATATCGTCTCTAACTCTACCTCTAAGAGCAACTATTCACAGATTCATTAGGTAAATAATCACATAGAATACTGGTTGTTGGCTAGTATTGCTAGGTCAGAAACAGGAGGACTAGTGGAGTAAGATATCAAGAATCAAGGGGGGAACCAGCAGTTAGCGTAATGGCTATGTCGCTGGACTCCCACGGAGTCGACCACGGTTCATGTCCCGG
>NW_006204563.1:2963825-3034789 GCF_000334495.1 Tupaia belangeri chinensis
AAAAAAAAAAAAAAAAATCAAGGGCAGCAGGTGGCATGGTGTTTAAGGAGCTGAGTCCACAGAATTGACTCCCTCGTTTGAGTCCCAGACCTGGCGGTTTGAAAAACATGCACAACATGAGGTGGCATGGTGTTTAAGGAGCTGAGTCCACAGAATTGACTCCCTCGTTTGAGTCCCAGACCTGGCGGTTTGAAAAACATGCCCAACATGTGTGCATATGTACCCAAAATCTTGAGAAGAGACTGTAGCAGAAGGAATGGAGAAGGGACTATACCATGGCTATCCTCCAGGGGGTGATTTCTCACTTTTCCTCTGTCTCTGACTGGTTAAGTGCACATGCCCTATGGCAACAATCTAAAACAAACAAACAAACAAACAAAACAGGCAAGGTGGCATGTGCCTATAGTCCTAGCTCCCTTGGGAGACTGAAGCAGGAGGATTGAGTGTTCAAGACCAGCCAGGCCAACATTGTGAGATCCTAGCTCAGGGAAAAAAAAATAAAATAAAATAAAGATGGAATCCTGGGGCCATCAAGTGGCGTGGGGTTAAGGCGGACTCCCATGTGTCCCACCATGGTTTGAGTCCCAGACCTGGAGACTAGAAACTCATGCCGGGTACCTGTGAAGGCCCAAAATTGAGAGAATGGAGCAGAAGGGATTTCAGCATTGCCTTTCTCCCCGGGGCAGGGGGTGGGGGGGGGACTTGTTGCATTCTGTCTTTGTCTCTCTGGTGAGCACATGCACCTACAGCAAAACATCTCTCTCATAAAAGAAAAAGAACATTAGAGTCAAAGTATTTCAGAACTGGAATGAGACTTATAAGACATTTAATTCCTTGTTCATGGTAAAATAAGAAAAATAAGAATTATATTGAGTCTTTTATGGAGCTAAATTTATTCAATTAAAAGAACAGTCCTTCATTCTGAGACTATAATGTTCACTAGCAACTTGAATTTTAAATTGCCCTTTCCTTTATGAAGATTGTGGTAGTAGATAATTTTTTTTTTAACAGCCTCAATTGGCAAGATAAGCAGCTGGTCATTCTTGCTCTTCTCCTGGCCACAAAACCCCAACCTTCGGGAATCACTGATAGAATACATAATCCTAGTTAATATCAAGTGCTTCCTATGAGTGAAACCCATTACATCAACTGCTTAACATTAAGAAAATAAATAAAATATGAGATGGCACTTCCCTTAAAAAAAAGTATGTTCAGAGAGAGAAACGGAGGCTCAGCGAGATTAACCTGTAAAGACAGAGAGTGGCAAAACCCAGGCTGTGTAGGGGCCAGCAAGTGGTGCCGTGGTTAAGGTGCTTAACTCCCATATGCCTGACCGCGGTCCTAGACCTGGGGGTTTGAAAATCACGCTGGGCACATGTGCATGTGTGCCCAAAATCCTGAGAGGAGAATGGAAGAGAAGGGACTGCAGTGTGGCCATCCCTCCGCAAGTGATTTTTCACTTTGTCTTTCTCTGTATCTATCTATTCCCTGGTGAGCACATGTGCCTTAAGACAAAAAACTTTAAAACAACACAAAACAACACAAAACAAAAAGCAGGCAATGTAACTCTACAGACCACGCACAATTTATTGGTTTTTTGTAGCCATACTTACTAGAACCACTGGACTTCTCTGGAAGTCTTTGACAAGGTCATGGAATATACATCTAAAAAAACACTTGTGGATTTCAAATTTTTTTGCACCAAATAAACTTGTAGATTAATTTCAATTTCTCTCATATTATTACCTCATTGGGAAAGATTTCGAAGTAACATGTACATTTTTTTAATTTGTAAATGGTCAAGTGCACTTGCCAGAGGGGCAGAGAAAAACAGTGAGGAAGCGACCTCTCAATGGGGTAGTCACACCACAATCCTTCCTCCTTCATTTCTCCATTCTGTCCAGTTCGGAAGCATGCCTGTGTAGTTTCCAAGCTGCAAGGTCCAGGATTCAAAACGAGGTCCAGCTCCCTTGACTAGTAAGATACAAGCCCAGCCGAAGTAACAAATGTTTTAACATAAAAACCCAGCAGAGGGGTTAGCAGGTGGCATGGTGGTTGAGGTGCTAGATTCCCACATGGCCAACCACAATTCGTGTCCCAGAACTGGCAGCTTGCTTTTTCACTTCCTCTCTCTCTCTCTCTTGTCAAATTAAAGAATAAAAAAATGGGGATCAGCAGTTAGCGTAATGACTGTGTCACTGGACTCCCATGTAGTCAATCGCAGTTCAAGTCACTCACGCCAGGCGTGTGTGCGTGCGTGCCCAAGATCCCGAGAGGAGAATGGAGAAGGGACTGCAGCGAGGCCATCCCCCCTGGGGGGTAATTTCTTGCTTTCTGTCTCTCTGTCTTTCTGGTGAACACACACACCCTATAGCAAAAACCTCTCCAAAAATGAAAAAAAAAGAATAAAAAAATGAATAAAATTAAATAATTCTAGGGGAAAATAACAACAGGAGACACTTAATACATATTATTTTTAAACTCATCTTTATGCTAAAATTATTTTCCACTTGATGAAGCTCAATTTTCTTATTAAAGTGATTCAATTCCTAAAGTAATATTATTGTCCATTAGCTGTGCTTTAGACACACAGGCCTTATTTCCATGGGGAAAGCTATTAGATGTAATGTCTCTCCAGGAACTCTATTGATCTAAAGCCATACCGGTCTAGGTGACATCATGGCACACTGGCATTGAACATTCCTGCAGATCAACAAAGATAAGCTAAACCTATTTGAGAATGCTCTTGCTCTATTCATTTTTTTCAAGTATTCCCCTAGTGTAAGAGTATAGGCCCAGTATATAATAATCCAGTAGGAACCATTTTTTATTTTAAAATATTAATCTTCTAGATGAAAAATGTAAGTGAGGTATTTAGTAGAGAAACGTTTTCCCTGGGTCTTTTTCAATGCCCTTTGTTGTCAGTCTCTTCTGAAAAAGTATGCCCATTTTTCCCTATCCCCACCTTGGTCTTAAAGAAGAAAAGGCAAAGGAATTAATGATTCTATTGAATTTAAGCAACCTCTAAAAAATGGAACCTGTAAGTTATTATAAATTATGGTTCATCTTTACTAGCTATTTTATAGCCATTAAAAAGAATGTGTTGAACTTTACTTACTGACATGAAAAATACTCTGAAGACAATTGACTGACTATACTCAATCCTGGTTTCCTGGAAGAAGCCTCTGAATGACACTGAAACTGATTAAGTAATGATTCCTAAGAAGGTAAATGACTAATATGAGGTGGGACAGTATGACCTATTAGCAAAAAGGTCCCCTCCAAGGATGAATGAGATGGGCAGCAGAGCGGGCAGAGGAGACCGCATCACACAACCTGGACACAGTGACCCAGAGTCTCACACAGAGGCTGTACAACACTGGACAGGCAAGGAGCTGAACAGGTCCCTGTAGCACTTGCAGATGGGGTATCCTCCATGTTGCATAACTAGAAAATAGTCTTCCTGGGGCCGGCAGGTGGCATGGTGGTTGAGACGCTGGAGTCCCACATGGCTGACTCAGTTTGAGCCCTGAACCCAGCAGCTTATTTTCTCACTTTCCCCTCTCTTTCTGTCTCTCTCTGGTACAATTAAAACAGAATAATGATAATGAATAAAATTAAATACATAATTATTTTTTAAAAAAGAAAATAGTCTTCCTGGTATGATAATGATTGGGGTCTCGTTTCAGTAACTCTCAAACACGACATATAATCCCCTTTCTAGGCAAAGGGATAGGTAAAGATAAAATAATACAAGACACAAGATACAAGGGCTGTCCCCATGGCCTAGTGGTTAAAGGAGCAGGATCCACATGGCTGACCAACTGGTTCAAATCATGGCTCCAATTACTCGAAATACATACGGGGCATCAAGGCGCCAAGCCCTGACAGGATGGAGAAATGCAGGTAAGGGGATTGTGCTGTGACCACATTCCATTGGGGGCGCTTTCTCTTCCTGTTTCTGGCTAGCACATATGTCCTCTGGGAAACAGAAAAAAGAAAATCCACGAGCTAATTTCAGTGCTAAGAGCGATGAATAAAGGAGGACAAACAGCACATGACAAGAAAAGGATACACAAAGGCTAGAAAACTGAGTCACAAGAAAAGGTTAGCCAAACATTTACTGTAGATCAGACCAAGCTGAAGGACCTCAAGTTGGTAATGAGGCCACTGACTAGAGTCGCGCACAAAGGGAAATATGAAGTCACAGATGCAGCAGAAGCCAAGTCATCCCCCAAATCTGGTAGAACAGGAAGCCATTATAGATTTGAACAGGGCAGTGACCTGGTCTCTTTGAATCCTGAGGCAATGACCTTTCCTGCTGCATAGAGAAAAGATGGAGAGAGGGCTGGGGGTGTTGGGATGAAAGGGAGCAGTGAAGAAGGCACAGCAATAGTCCAAGCAAGAAACAAAAGTAGCTTGACCTGGGGTGGTGACAGTGGAGAAGGGGGAAAACAGAAGATTCCACAGGACTTGCTCAGAGAGTAGACGTGGAGACGAGAGAATGGTGTCAAAGACGTTCACATCTTTTTAGTTTACCGAGTGGAGTATGTAGCAGTACTAGCTACAGGAAAGGGGAATAAGTTGACAGAGGAACAGGTCTGGTTCAAAAATCAAAATTTGTGTTAGGTAAAGTCTGAGATGTTTATTAAAGGTTAAGGTGAAACATTCAATGACACCATTAAACTGGTGCTCACAGGGCAGGCTGGGTATAAGTTTTGGAAGGTTCCAGTACTGACTCTTTTCTTTAGAAAGAGCTAAAAGGAGGAAAGTCCAGATCTAAGGTAAAGAAGTAAAAAGAGGAACTGGCCAATACAGAAGCAGTCAGTAAGGTTAAGGAAACCCAGTACCGTGGTTTCACAGAGGAAAATAAGCAAGGAAGTGGACAATTACTGAATGGTGCTAAGGGTTTAGGAAGGTGAGGACAGGAAACTGACCACTAGATTAGAAATCTGGAGAGCACAGGAGATTTTAGCAACTGCAATTTTAGTAGATACTGGAAACTTTTGTTGAAATAAAACTGTGTAGGAATCTACCATTATAGTGTGCTAACTTTATTTAGGATGTTAGACTAATGACTGACATCTCTTGGTGCAGTCAATACAGCTGAAAGATGGAGGTTCAGGCCAAGTAGGAAGCTGGCGTGAATCCACAACCACTCTGTGAGATCTTATGCGATCATCAGTTTGCTCCCCCAGGATACTTCTCTTAAACCTGTAAGACTGTCATAGCCTACAGTGCTTCTTCTGGTTATCACAAATCTTCAGAAATTAAGTTTATTCTTCGGTTGGTTATCAAAGTTATTGACAAGATCAATCAAAAGAGAAAGCAAATTGGCAGAAAGGTTCTTCGTTGATCTGAAGTACAGTATTTCTAAATTACTAAAAAAAAAAAAAAATAGTGTAGCTTACTTTGTTGTACTCCTCCAATTCAGCAGGGGCTGGTGGACCACAGGCTCACACCATTGCACCCAGTCTTTAGCTTGGACTGGAAATTGAACCTGGGCCTCCCATATGGTCCCAGCCTCGAAGTTCAGCACCTTAGCAATGAATGCTATAGTGGCTGGACCTCCCCTCCATATTTAAAAAAATAAACAAACTACAAGTCTAAATTCAGTTGATTCAATTTATTAGGTTGGTGAAAAAGTATTTTGAATGCCACCCAAGCTTAAAAGATAAGGTAAAATAAAATCTGATACTTTTTTTTGGAGCAATTTTTGCTATAGAGCGCGTGCGCTCGCTATACAGACAGAGAGAGACATAGAGACAGAAAGTGAGAAATCACCCCCCAGGGGAGATGGTCACGCCACAATCCCTTCTCCTCCATTCTCCTCTTGGGATCTTGGGCACGCACGCACACGCGCCCGGCATGAGTTTTAAGCCACCAGGTCCGGGATGCGAACCGCGGTCAACTACGTGGGAGTCCAGCGACATAGCCATTACGCTAACTGCTGGTTCTCGAAAATCTGATACTTCTTAAAACATTGCAGATCTACTGCTTTGCCATTTTCATGAAAATAATTTCTATCTATATATACACAGAGGTGTACTAATGTGTATTAAAGGTAATTCAATTTTAATAGTATTTTGGGGTATGCTAGGATATTTTTCCTACCACCTTTCTGCTAATTCTAGTTGTATTTTTCCCTTATCAAAAGCATGCAATCATTTAAGTTGATCATTTAAAAAGGTAAGTCAAAAACTTCCATCCAATTTGAGAGGAGAGGTAAATGTAAACTCCTATAAAGGACATGAAGACTTCAAACATTCAGTAAAAGAAACTGAACTCCAATATTATTAGATTTTTAAATCAAGCTGTCTTTTGCTATGGTTACGACACAGATAAACCTATCGGCTATTTTCATGTATAAAACTCAAATCTATTAGTTCTTTCCAAAGAAACAAACATTATTTTGTTTTAGAGGCATTTATTTAGATAACTAAAAACAATTAGATGTTCAGAAGCAGTGTACAATGAAAGAGAAATCAAACCAGTTACTTTATCATGTATTCCCTCTTCTTTACAACTAAAGAAAAAAAAGGCTTTCTCCTTTAAAGGGAAAAGTCAGAAAAATAGGCCAATATATTTTTCTTCTCCATAATAACATAAAGAGCTACAAGAAATCTAATTGTAATAAGAGAAATTGGATGTTGGCTTGCACATATTCATTAAAAAGACAAGAGGCCATCGTACTACAATAGCAGAACTCCACCTGCCTTCACCTGATACTCTGTAAGTTTTCACTTACAGGTAACACCAAGTTAGTTATTCCAGTACTGGAGCTAATTCATATTCCTCATTATTTACCGCTGTGTTTGCCTTAAGCAGAGAGTAACTCTGCAAGGCTGATGCTTTACTCTGCTTGCTCATTTTAGTCCATATGTTGTATACTGTCTGTGGCATATGCCTGACACTCAGGCCTTCACTTCTGGAGTTGAAGAATAGATGGAATCTGAATTCTCTGAAGCAATTTCTTCTACAATTAAAAAACAGAAAATCACATCAGTTAATTTAATCAAGAAGGAAACAAATCTATAATTCTGCATAATGGAAGAAACAGTTTATTTAAAGCATACTGTGGTGGGGAGGGGAAGAAAACACTATGCATGACATCAATGACTAAGAGACATACCACTGAAAAAGCAGTGAAGAAAGAATTATGTATTCTACCCAGGAAACTCTTTTACAACATACTTTGACCTCTAGGAGTCACTTCTCAGGGCTAAATTTCCAATTATTCCAGCTACCTAATAAACACTGAATTAAAGTTGTGTCTTTGAACAATCTGGCCCTCTCCTTTACTGATTCAAATCCTAGTATTTAATGCTCTCCAAATCAAAACACTAACCAATAAGTTTTTGTGAGGAGCTGCTTAACAATTAAAAATAAAAAAAAAAAAAGAAAAAAAAGAAAAACCAATTGGTTACAGTAGTCTTCTTTATACATGAGAACTTCATCCTGAGATCCCCAATGGGTGCCTGGGTAGTACAGAACCATAAATACACACATACACACAGGCCATGTTCCTTCCTATACATAATACTCATGAGAGAGTTTTAATTTATAAATTACATAGTAAGAGATGAACAGAAACTAATAAAATATTATAGAATAATTTTATCAATATACTTTAATAGAAGTTACGTGAATAAGGTCAGTCTCTCGCAAAATACTCTACTGTACCATGTTTATCTATTTTCAAACCCCAGTTGACTACAGGTAACAGAAACCACAGAAACAGAAAACGAAATAAATAGCAGGTAAGAGGGAACTATGGTAAATGGCAAACCCCTTTTTAATCACACTCAAGCTTCTCACGTCAACAATCTGTGATTTTCCTTATTATGCTCCCATTCAACAAGTTAATAAAATTACTAAGTCTTACCAAATCTACCACTAAAGACTTTCAACTCCATCTGATCTTCTTCAGTTCTTACTGCAATTCCGTACTCAAAGCCACATGATCACGACTGCTCCTCTAGACTATACCTTCAAACTGGTCTACTTCATCTTGTCCTCAGCCTAAAGTTCTGTACCCCCGGCAACCAGGAAAATCTTTAAACTTAAATCTGAATTTATTATTATTCTGCTGAAACTTCATAGGTTTCTTAGTGCTCTTAGGACAGTCACATGTTGCTTTAGAACAGGGATACTTACTGAAAAATCCATCAAGCAATTTCATCATCGTACAAACAACAGAGTGTACTTACACAAACCTAGATGGCACAGCCTACCCCACACCTAGATTATACAGTACAGACTATATGTTCCTATGGGACCACTGCTGTATATGCAGTCCATCGCCGACGAAAACAGTTATGAGGTGCCTGACTGTGTTCCTCTCCACATCCTAATACAGCAAAGGAGGCCCTAAATGATCTAACTTCTCAGCCTCACATTGCTCTTGCTCTTTAAGCTGAAGGAACAGTGACGGTCTTCTTTTTTTTTAAGAGAGATTTTTGGTAAAGGGTGTGTGTGCTCGCTGGAAAGACAGACAGAAAGCGAGAAATCACCCCCGGGGGTCGGGGGAGATGGCCACACTGCAATCCCTTTTTCTCCATTCTCCTCTGAGCACACATGCACATGCCCCAGTGTGAGTTTTAAGCTGCCAGGTTTGGAACTCAAACTGCAGTGGACTATGTGGGAGTCTAGCGACATAACCATTACGCCATCTGCTGGTCCCGGCACAGGGAAGTTCTAATTCCTCATCTGGGGCACTCCTTTGACTTCTGTGCCTTAGTCCATACAGACTTTTTCCCTGCTGTGAACTCTTCTATCCTGTCTCTATCAAAACTCCATCTCATAACCTTACCTGAGTCACTACTGCTCATCTTCAGGTTACAGTTTAAATGTTACTCTTCCAAGAAGCTTTCCCTGATTCCCCTTGCAAGCATAGTGCAGCTGGCCCCAGTATAACATGGGTCAGAACTGTGTAGGTCCACTTATCCATACATTTTTTCCAATGAATAAACTACAAATGCAAAGACATGGTACTAAAATCATAACTGCAGGTCCAGCAGATGAGAAGTATGGTACAGCACCGGACTCCCACATGGCCGACAGCAGTTCGAGTCCCAGACCTGGAGGCTTGAAACTCACACTGGACGCATATGCATTCATGCCCAAAATTCTGGGAGAAAAAGGGTTTCGATGTGGCCATCTCCCCTGAGGGGTGATTTCTCACTTTCCCTCTGTCTCCTCTCTCTGGTGAGTGCACATGCCCTATGGCAAAAACCTCAACAACATCAAAACTGCATAAAGTTACCTGTAGCACATACTGTGGTACTGTGGGAACTTGGTAGCTATCTCCTGGCACCATTTTGGTGAGTTCGAGTGTCCTTTAAAGTGCAGTGTGATGCTAATCATCTCTGGTGAACAATTCACCTCTATACTGAATTCTAATATGTTACTGGTTTTTAACTTTGCTTTTAAGTAATTATATATCCCTAGTGTGCTGCTCTAGTAATTGGAGAAACTGCACATTAGACTATCATAACAGGTAAGTGGTTTTTAAAAACTGCAACATTTCCAACACTAGATTATGAGCACGACTATAAGAATACTGTAAGCCATAAAAACCTTGTAATGATCTGTTCATTAGTATGCAGACTAGGCTATCATAAAACAATCAGAACTACTGCACTAGGCTTCCATAAAGTGATCATACTGCTGCTTCTTCGTTATCAATGTACGAATTGTTATGCTGTAAATAAATAATGAATTTTCACGTTATCGCTTCCTTTTTGATATCCAGTGCTGGTAATATAGATACCTGTTTTGTGCAATTTTAAGACAATACTGATGTGGAAACTAGCAGATAGATGATTCTTCTGGTAAATAAATGACATAAATTCACAGTATACAGTACTGTAAATGTATTTTCTCTTCCTTAAAAATTATTTTTTCTCTCGTTTAGTTTATTGATATAACATACAAAATGTATGTTAATCAACCATTTATATGATCAGTAAGGCTTCCAGTCAACAGTAGGCTACATAAGTAGTTAAGTTTTTGGAGAGTCAAAAGTCATCTACAAGCACAGCTATTCCCTGTGGAGGGTGAGTTCTCACTTCCCTCCTCTTTGTCCCATTCCAGCGAACATACTCACCTCATGGCAAAAATCTTAAAAAGTTATATGCAAATTTTCAACAGGGGATGGGTATTGGTGCCTCTAAACCCTATGTCATTCAAGCATGAGCAGAATTCGTTTGTTTCAACATGTCTCCTAAGTTAGACTTCTGAATTCAGAGTAACCACAGCAATCGTGTCCACACCACATCTCCGTGCCTACTACTATGCAGCAGGTATTTAACCGTTCCATTTATAAATACATATACATAAATATTTAAACTTCACGTTATTTAAATATGGTAATAGTTAATAAATTTCTTTCAATGACTAAAACTCACGTAATACTTCAATTTTAACCACCCCTAGGACTCTTACAAAAGTCAGTTAATTAGTATTTACCTAGCTCCTCCTCTGTTGTCTCTGGAAAACCGATCTTTGGCTTTGCCAGCTCACCACTATCTTCTTCTATGGAAAGAACAGCAATGATGATCAATATGTGAATTACACTATTACGAGTAATTTCTAGTATTTAGTAAGAGTAAGGTAAGACTATTCCTAGCAATGAGCCACAAAACATGATAGGAACAACTCCACTATAGGATATAATTCTAAAACAGTAAATCTTTATTCAAAAATTACTTTTAGTTCATATTACAACTACTTTAGGATCTGTAGTCTTTTTTTTTTTAAACTTAAAACTATGTCTACCGAGGCTAGCAGGTGATGTGGTAGGAAAGGCACTGGACTACCCCAAGGCTGACCACAGTTCGAATCCCAGACCTGGGAGCTTGAAAATCACAACAGGCGCATGTGCGTATATATCTAAAATCCTGCGAGGAGAATGGAGAAAGGACTACAGCATGGCCATCCCAACTACAGACGGGGTGGTTGTGGTAATTTCTCACTTTCCTTCTTTCCCTGCCTCTGTATTTCTCCAGCGAGTCCACATGCCCTATGGCAAAAGCCTTTAAAAAAAAATTTTTTTAAAGTCTATCGGTAACACTATTCAGAGATTATATATATTCCCTTGTATATTCTTTGAAGTGCTCTATCTCAAATCATAAATTAGGTCCATTCCATTCACCAAATGAGTTAGTATAAAAATTTAAGGACAGAACAGACTGCACAGCTAAAAAATATAAACAAACAAAAGATCAGTGTCCAATTTATAATCACAGGTTTCTCACCGATTAAACATTATATAATTATAAATCAAGAGAAGAAACAAACATTAAAATAAAATCAGTGCTAAAGAATGACACAAAATCATAAATTTTCATTTAGTAACAGAATAAAAGTTCTTACCAGGAAGCACACATTTCCAAAGGCCGTATGTCTTTCCCACTACAGTCTGCCATAGTCTCAGAGTTCCATCTTCAGAACCACTGGCATACAGCTCCCCATCAGGACTAAATCGCACACAGTGAATAGGACCAAAGTGTCCTTTGTAGGATTCTGAACAACAAGAAGAGGGCTGTTAAGATAATCTACTATTAAACTATTAAGTATTGACATTCTTAAGAAAATACTGTTTATAATACTGGGGAGATAAAAATGTCTTAAGGGAAAATACAAAGACCTATTAGAAATTAGAAATAAAGTAATTCTCATCACAAAGTGGTATGTCTTATTTATTATTTCTCTATAAGATATCCCTTTCCAAATCTGTCACCCTTTATAGTTTCAAACTGCCTCTTTAAAAAAGAAAGACTTCATGTCCCATTGCAGATAGATGAAGAGTAAATGAAAACCCCATAAACTCTACAAAAAGTAGATCTAAAGTCTCTCAGTTCAGTCCCCAATCTCCATATTTATTCCTAAACTCACTGCCTATTTACCAGGGAATCAATTCTTATTATGATTATAGGGAGCCACCAGATGGAGCTCTTCATGCACTCTGCCTCAATTTCCTATCAGATCTCTATAAACTAAACACTCTGTCACATTAACATATGGGATCACTACTGCTCCGTCAATTAAATCTTAATCTATGGATCGCAATGAGACAGTGCACTGAGTTTAAGTCATGTTATTATTTATGAATCCTATTTACTTTTAAATGCTTCATCACTTTGTCAGTTTTCAAAGTTCCTTACTGAAACGATGTTACTGTTCTGCCTCCCATAAAAAAGGTGAGTAGAAAGTACATGAGATTTCAGAATGAGAATGTAAGGCCTAGTATTCTCTAACGATGACCCTGGATCAAATTCTACTTGCCCATCTTAAAAAAGAATAAAACAGAGGCTGGCAGGTGGCATGGTGGTTAAGGGCACTGGACTCCCATGTGGCTGACCCCAGTTCAAAGCCTGGACCTAGTGGCTTACTTTCTCTTACATCCTGTCTCTCTCTCTCACTGTCACTCTCTGGTCAAATTATAAAAAATAAAATAAAATAATTAAAGTTAAATATTTTAATTTGAAAACTAACATTAAATAAATATAATTTTTATAGGTCACATATTCCAGCAATAAAGAGTGAACCACAGGGGGACCACCAGTTAGCGTAATGGCTATGTCCCTGGACTCCCATGTAGTTGACCACGGTTCGAGTCCCGGACCCGGTGGCTTAAATTCACGCCGGGCATGTGTGCGTGTGTGCCCAAGATCCCGAGAGGAAAATGGAGGAGAAGGGATTGCAGCGTGGCCATCTCCCCTGGGGGGTGATTTCTCGCTTTCTGTCTGTCTCTCTCTGTCTGTCTGGTGAGCGCACACGCCCTATAGCAAAAACCTCTCCAAAAAAAGAAAAAAAAAAAGAGTGAACCACAGGCAATTAAAATGGATTCCAAAAGATCCATCCACCAAGGTTTCATTAATGCAATCCATATCAACCAGTTTTCCCCAAGAAACAAAACAAAATTGTCATTTGTTCTTTGTGTATAATTCTAGAAAGCTTAGTTTTTTTTGGGTGGAAAATCAGGAGTGCTAGACACAGATAATAACAAAGAAGTGGCAGCTTACAGGTAAAAATAACTATAAAAATGTCTTTTTTTCTTTTTTGGCCAGAGAATGTGTATACTTGCCCCACCTGTGGGGAATAATTATTCCGTGTGGGGCATAATCATGCTGCAATACCTTTTCCTCCATCTCTCCTTTTTAGGAGTTTGGCCAAGCACAACACACACCTGGTGTGTTTTACAAGCCACCAAGTTTGGGACTCGAAGTATGCAGTCAGCTCCCTTAACCACCAGGCCACAGGCTGGCCCCTAAATATGCTTTATGAACAAAATACAGAAACTATTTGGGAAAGCTAAAAGTATTGGATAATCAGGAAAATCATTATGTATTTTTCTGTTTTTTTTTTCATGCAAAGATGCATCATGACTTTCCTTACAACCCAATGATGGTGAGAACCATGCATAACTATATGAAATACTGATTCATTAAATATAAAGTTAGTATATTAATTAACTTCAATTAATGCTCTATGGCTTTCCCTTATTAAAGATAATGTATCATAAAAATGGAAGCAAAACTCAAGACTCCAAAAAAAATACATAAAATAAAAACAAACAAAAAACATCCCAATTTAGATTCTAAAGGTATCTCTCTAATATGCTATCGTGGTTCCCCTGCATCACACACTGTTCTCTCCAGAGCCAGAGATCCTCAAATTGGCAAAAGGGGGCAGGGGCAGAGACAGGGATATGGGAGTTACACATCTGCACATTACTTTAGAAAGCAGGGACCTCCTTCCATCTATGTAACATGTAGCTTTCGTGTAAGATTGATACCTGCCCTCAGTACAGCCTGAAATATCACTGCACTGTAGTACAGAACACAGTGTCACGGTGAGCTTTATTTAAAAGAAAGTGGTAAAACTGGATTTTGGCATAAATATAACAATTTTTATCCAAAATGAATAAAATTCCATTACTTTTTCACTTGCAAGCATCAAGCTTCAGCGGAATGAAAAATGTACTTTTTTTTTTTTAATAAAGTTTTTGCTATAGGGCCCATGCACTCTCCAGAGAGAGGGAAAGTGAGAACTCACTCCCCCCAGGGGAATGGCCACGCTACAGTCCCTTCTCCTCTATTCTCCTCTCAGGATTTTGGGCATGCATACACACACACCTGGCATGATTTTTAAGCTACCAGGTCTAGAATTTAAACCGCAGTCCGTCATGTGGAAATCCAGCAGCTTAACCAGCACAATACCTGCTGGTCCTAAAAATGTACTTTCAACATGTTATATTCATAAATGAGGTGTTAATTACTTGAACATAAAGCCTGAGATAAAGGTTAACTACATCACATTTAGGGAGGAAGACAACAACTCACCTAATTCTTCTCCACTATTATAATCATACTTGTAAAGTTTAAAATCTTCACCACCTGCCACAAGAAATTCTTTCTCAGGATGAAGAGATGCAGAATTGATGGTTGCAGGAGCTTCAAAGGATTTAATTGGGTCCAAACTAAAATAAATAAATAATTACAAATTTTAAATACTGTACAAATAATATAAGGGAGTAACTAGCTATATATTTAAGCTTTCCTAAATTCTGAAACCTAATGAATAATTAAATAATCAGTCAATCATAATCAGTGAAATTAAAAAATTCTAGATAATGTTAGCAGACTTCAGAAGGGGGCCAGCAGGTGGCACGGTGGTTAAAGCACTGGATCCCACATGGCCTTGTCTATGGTTCAGGTCTCATACCCAGCACCTTGAAAAACATGCCAGGTGTATGTGTGTGTGTGCGTGTGTGTGTGTGCGTGTGTGTGTGTGCGCGCGCGTGTGTGGTGTGTGCGTGTGTGTGGTGTGTGTGTGTGTGTGGTGTGTGCGTGTGTGTGGTGTGTGTGTGCACAGGCACATGCCCAGAATCCCTAGAGTAGACTAGAAAAGAAGAGGTGGTGGTGGTGGTGTGGTCACCTCCCCAGGGGCAGGGAGAGCGTGGTTCCTCACTTTCTCTTTCTCTGTCTCACTCCAGTGGGCACACATGCCCTTACAAGGGGGAAAAAATTTTAGAAGAGCATTATGCCCCGGTGGGGCTCATCTCAGGGACACAAAGGCATTTTAATAGAGGTCGGATACCCATACTGTGCAGCGAATGTCTTACTGTAAGTGAGCATGCTGGCTAATCAGAACCAGATGGATAATATATTGGGATTTTTGCTTTTAAGAAAATTTCATTCTGAATTATTTGATTTTTCTACAATAAGCAGGCATTATCTCTGCAAACAGAAAAAGGTTTTACAATAGGAAATTAATTACTTTACTATAAAGGACTATTTGTAGTGTTATTCTCAATTGCTGAGAGTTAAACTTCTGTAGTAAGATAAACATTTAATTCCATAATACACAAAAGTTTTCAGAATATATTAATTTTGTTTTTTGTTTATAAGCGAGATTTTTGCTATAGGGCACATGCACTCGCTGGAGACAAAGAGAGACAGAAAATGAAAAATGAGCCCCCCGAGGGAAGTGGCCATGCTGCAATCTCTTCTCTATTTTCCTCTGGGGATTTTTGGACATTCAAGCACACGCACCCAGTATGAGTTTCAAGACACCAGTCCATGACTTGAACTGCATTTGGCCATGTGGGAGTCCAGCAATGTAACTATTATGGCATCTGCTGGTCCCAAGAATATCTTAGTTTTTACAAGCAGGCAGTAAAAGATATTTGAGACTAAATTTGAAACTATAGTTAGTTATATAATACAAGTCAACGTATAACAGCTTCTCTTAAAAAATCAATTACAACTTAAGACATTACTAGTTCTCTACCAGTTTAACTCTAAAAAAATCACAAAAAGCCCCAAATATAAAAATAGTCACCCTCCTATGCCCATTATCAAACACTACAAACCACAGAAATTAATGTTAGACATTAGTCATGCAGGCTCACTGAATAGCAACTTGCTGGCTTAAATGTCAGTATACTCAGTAAACTAACAATCTGAAACTGTGATGGGATTTGAGGTTATAGCATGCAAAACAGCCGCATGGTGCCCAGCTATTCAATTTGATAGCAATAGTATTCTATTATTGTCAATTCGCTGTATGTGTATAGACTTTATATTCTTCTTTTGTAACTTGTCCGAGGACGCATGTGCTCATCAGAAAGTACAGAGATAGAGAGAAGAGAAAACACCCCTCTATGAAAGACGGTCACACCATAACCCCTTCTCCAACTCTCCTTTGTAGATTTTGGGTACACACGCACATATGCCCGGCATGTTTTTCAAGCCACTGAGTCCAGAACTTAAACTGTGCAGTCAGCGATGTGAGAGTCAGTTGCCTTACCCATAAGCCACCAGTTAGCCCAATCACAGTGGTTTTATAAAGAACACTAATTAGAACAGCAATCCGGTGGTTCTTTTCGATTCCTCTGATTGAAATAAACAAAATTCTTATAAAACACTCATTTTAAATGGAGATAGAAATGTTTCCCTCCACATTATATAACAATGATCACAATGTGTCTTTAAAAGAATTAAGTCCCTATTACATATGCCTTCCAGCTTTTAAGAATTCTATATGTCATTATCCCCAAAAGAAAATGGAGGTTATTTCTTGTACATACCTTACTGCACTATGAAAAGCAATAGATCGTCCATAAGTTATAACCAAGATCTCTCCCTCCGGAATATATTCCATACTACTAACAGACATATTAAAATTTAGAGACTTCACTTCTGTCATAGTAGCGTGATCCCAAAGGCTACAAAAGAATAAGAAAAACACAGTGATACTTATTAAGAAAAACGTTTAAATCATAATTAGATCCACAGATTAACCAATTTATCTGTAAACCAATCAGAACTGCAGTAAAACAATACTAATTTTAAATCATAAATTACAGAAGACAGAAACATTAGGTTCCTATACAAAGTCAAATTATTTGGTAGCTTGTTAGTGAAGTCAGCTTTAATACCTAAATACATTATCCAAACAACCTAGCAAAACTGATACTTAAATCCTAATGGAGTCATTTTCTTGACAGTGGATTGTACATTCCGTTTCTGTGAATCCGATAACGGCCATCTTTCCACAGAAAAGTATATCCAGTGTCAGCACACACACAAAGTTTTACATAGATTTGTAGGGACTTCGTGGACTCCCCTCCCCCTTTACCCAGCCTCAGGGTAATGTCTGCTTTCAAAGCTGTCAGTAGTTTTAATTAAGTTTCTTCTTAATTCTGTTGTGTATAAAGAACGGTAAACGGTCAGCTCCAGGTCAAGGTGAGCTGCACACAGCTTAAATTTTAGTGTTAAATTCTTTTCCTCATAATGGCTGCTAAAAAATATTTAAAATGCAAGCTCTAGAGTAAAATACTTTTCAATCCTTAAGTTAGGAAAGAAAAATGACTCACCGCACGGTTTTATCATCAGCCGAAAGAATCTGTTTATCCTCACTGCACCACAGAGCCTTTTTAATACCGGAGGTGTGACCACTTATTTCCATAGGTTCTTAAAAATATTTAAAATACAAAAAATACATTTTAAGTTAGACTGCACCTTTTTAGTCCAGTACAAGTCAAACTTCATGTTTACATAGAATACATTGGTGTTTTTTTTTTCCATACTGGGACAAAAATCCATATGCAAAAGGAACCTAAGACCTCTAACACTTATACAGCTGAGTGAATTCATCACATACTCCCCTCCAGGCTAACTTTCTGCACAACTAATAATATTAAAAAATATAACTATTGCAATGAAATAAAAGAATAACTAATATAGCATGATCTAATAAGAACATGGACCCAGGAACAAGATTGCCTGAGCTATTCCAAGTACTACTGCTATCTCAGGACTTTCACCCAAACAGCTGTTACCTGTAACGAATACGGGAGAACAAGGAGAGAGAGAAGTAGGAGAAAAGGGCAACTACAACACAGGATAAGCAACTCCCAGGAATGTTTCTACGCTGAGAGTAAAAGCAACAAAAAGGGCAAGAGGTGTGGGGACGCTTATTTCTGCTGCAGATTTTCCCTTTAAACGTTTTAAAATTCTCATTTCATTATCTCTGAGCAAAAGCAGGTGCTGGAGGCTATGCCAATCAACACACATGGGCATGTTACTTTTTTGAAAACATTTTTTCTTCTGTAAAACGGAATAACAATAGCTATAATTCCTGACAGTTTGTGAGGACCGAATGAGAATATCTAAACTGTTTAACATGTGTGATATATAGTAAAGCCTCCATTAATTGCCATAATTTCTACTGCTACTATAGCAGAAGAGCAACTTGGTTTTGGTTTTTGAGAAATTTTGCCATGGGGCTCACATGCTCTCTGGAGAGACAGAGAGACAGAAGTGAGAAATCACACCCCAGGGGATGGCCACGCTCCTATCCCTTTTCCTCCATTCTCCTCCTGGGATTTCAGGCAAATATGCACATAAACCCAGCCTGAGTTTCAAGCCTCCAGGTCCAAGACTCAAACCACATTCGGACATGTGGAAGTATAGCACCTTAACCACTAAGCCACCCGCTGGCCCCATGAGCAACTTTCGAAGTGCAGCTTTGGGAAGGTTAAAGAAGACGAAAAATGTCCACCCAAGCTCTGAACTACCTGGAAGTGTCAGAGAAATAAAAAGTATGTCAAGAGAATATAATTGCTTAATTTCTAAAATAGTCTTCACCATCTTACTACTCCTTTAAATTTTGATTTATGAAATCTGTCATACAAAATATGAATACTGTCAACTAACATATAATAAAAATAAATTCTGTACATCACGTTTTATAACTTTTTTTAACATTTGCTATGGAGCATATACACTCATCAGACCAAAGAAGTGAGAGAAAAAAAGAAAGGGAAAATGAGAAAGCACTCTCCATGGGGGGTGGCCACACTGCAATCCCTTTTCCTCCATTCTCCTCTTGGAATTCTGGGTGCACGCACACATATGCCAATGTTTGTTTTAGGCCGCC
This sequence comes from Tupaia belangeri chinensis, assembly GCF_000334495.1. Classification (NCBI taxonomy): domain Eukaryota; kingdom Metazoa; phylum Chordata; class Mammalia; order Scandentia; family Tupaiidae; genus Tupaia; species Tupaia belangeri. Next base: position 2,982,777 of record NW_006204563.1, read on the forward strand.
AGGTCTGGGTCTCAAACCATCCATTCAGCCAAGTGTGATCCAGTCACCTAAACTATCACACCACTGGCTGGCCCCAACTTTTTAAATATACATACATCTAGAAAATCATTGCATGACCATAGAGGTGAATATCTGAAATAGAGGAGAGAACACATCTATGACTTCTGTGACATGAGAATTCATAGGAAAAGGTAGACTTTTACCACCTAAATTAAAAAAAATACCATAAAACCTTATTAACCTAAATTTTAAAAATTTAAAATCAACAGGCCAGCAGATGGTATGACAGTTAAGGCACTGGATTCCCACACGGCTGACCCTGGCTCAATTCCTAGACCCAGAGGGTTGAGAATCACACCAGATGCACGTGGGTGCATGTCCAAGGAGAGAACGGAGGAGAGGGTATTGCAGCATGGCCGTCCCCTCCCAAAGGGTGATTTCTTACTGCCCTTCTCTGTCTCTCTCTCTCTCTCTTCAGCAAGTGTGCATGCCCTGTGGCAAAATCCTCGTGATTCCCAAGCTACCAGGTCCAGACTTGAACTATGGTCAGCCATGTGGGAATCTGGAGCCTGAACCACCACTCTACCTGGTGGCTCTAGTGTCTCCATTATTAAGTGATGTATAATTGTATTTAAAATTTTTAAATAGCACAAATAGGCTATAATAGGACACTGGTTAATTCACTTGGCATGTTCACAGGATGAAGAACCATCAGTCATTAAAAATAGTTCAAACAGGGCAGCAGACAGTGTGGAGGTTGATGTGCTGGACTCCCACATGGCCAGCCACAAACTGAGTAATGCACATAAACCCAGCCTGAGTTTCAAGCCTCCAGGTCCAAGACTCAAACCACATTCGGACATGTGGAAGTATAGCACCTTAACCACTAAGCCACCCGCTGGCCCCATGAGCAACTTTCGAAGTGCAGCTTTGGGAAGGTTAAAGAAGACGAAAAATGTCCACCCAAGCTCTGAACTACCTGGAAGTGTCAGAGAAATAAAAAGTATGTCAAGAGAATATAATTGCTTAATTTCTAAAATAGTCTTCACCATCTTACTACTCCTTTAAATTTTGATTTATGAAATCTGTCATACAAAATATGAATACTGTCAACTAACATATAATAAAAATAAATTCTGTACATCACGTTTTATAACTTTTTTTAACATTTGCTATGGAGCATATACACTCATCAGACCAAAGAAGTGAGAGAAAAAAAGAAAGGGAAAATGAGAAAGCACTCTCCATGGGGGGTGGCCACACTGCAATCCCTTTTCCTCCATTCTCCTCTTGGAATTCTGGGTGCACGCACACATATGCCAATGTTTGTTTTAGGCCGCCAGGTCTGGGTCTCAAACCATCCATTCAGCCAAGTGTGATCCAGTCACCTAAACTATCACACCACTGGCTGGCCCCAACTTTTTAAATATACATACATCTAGAAAATCATTGCATGACCATAGAGGTGAATATCTGAAATAGAGGAGAGAACACATCTATGACTTCTGTGACATGAGAATTCATAGGAAAAGGTAGACTTTTACCACCTAAATTAAAAAAAATACCATAAAACCTTATTAACCTAAATTTTAAAAATTTAAAATCAACAGGCCAGCAGATGGTATGACAGTTAAGGCACTGGATTCCCACACGGCTGACCCTGGCTCAATTCCTAGACCCAGAGGGTTGAGAATCACACCAGATGCACGTGGGTGCATGTCCAAGGAGAGAACGGAGGAGAGGGTATTGCAGCATGGCCGTCCCCTCCCAAAGGGTGATTTCTTACTGCCCTTCTCTGTCTCTCTCTCTCTCTCTTCAGCAAGTGTGCATGCCCTGTGGCAAAATCCTCGTGATTCCCAAGCTACCAGGTCCAGACTTGAACTATGGTCAGCCATGTGGGAATCTGGAGCCTGAACCACCACTCTACCTGGTGGCTCTAGTGTCTCCATTATTAAATGATGTATAATTGTATTTAAAATTTTTAAATAGCACAAATAGGCTATAATAGGACACTGGTTAATTCACTTGGCATGTTCACAGGATGAAGAACCATCAGTCATTAAAAATAGTTCAAACAGGGCAGCAGACAGTGTGGAGGTTGATGTGCTGGACTCCCACATGGCCAGCCACAAACTGAGTCCTAGACCAGGGAGCTTGAACATCACGCAGGCATGTGTCTGAGCCCAAAATCCCAGGAAGGGAATGGAGAAGGGACTGTGGCATGGCCATCCCCCAGGAGGTGATTTCTCACTTTCCCTCTCACTGTCTCTGTCTCTCTCTCTCTCTCTGTCTCAGAAGAACACACACACCCTTTACAAAAAAATCTCTGGAAGTAGACGGTGGGAAAAAACATAAAAAAAAAAAAAAAAAGAAAAGAAAAAGCTCAAGCATGCTGGGAATATATGTGTGTGTATGCACGCTCAAAATCCCAAGGAGAAAGGAGGAAAAGGGACTGCAATGTGGACATCTCACTTTGAAGGTGGAAGGTGATTTCTCACCCCTCCTAGCCCAGCAAGCACACATAACACCCTGTGGCAGAAAAAAAAAAAAAATCTAAAAAATAAATTGTTCAATTTTTAAAATACTTCATAGCTTGCATGCGTATTTAGTTACTTTTTGATTAAAGGGCATGTACTCTCACCAAAGACAGAGAAAGAAAGAAATCACTCTCCAAAACTAATGTCATTCTCTCCTCGGAACCTTAGGCTCACGTGCACACACACACGCCCAGTGCCACTGGCAAGCCACCATATCCAAGACTCAAATAGCAGAGTCAGTCATGTGAGATCCTGCGCCTTAACCACCACACTACCTGCTAGCCCCCAGTACAAAGCACAGAAAAAACTGTCAGTGCAGATTTTTAAAAAATTGATTTGAGGGCTAACCCTGTAGCTCATTGGTTAAGTGTTACAGAGGAAGTCAGACATGGCCAACCAGGGTTCAAGTCTTGGTCCTGGTGACCTGAAAAATATGCTAGGCACAGATAGGGCAGAAAATTGGATGAAAAAAAACTGCAGGGTGATTAGGCCCTGTAAGGAAGGTATGGTCTCTCTTTCACATGCTTGTACACAAGCTCTCCGTTATTAAAAAACAAATAAAATTCATAATCCCAAGGCTCAAAATTCTAAACAATACAGATAAACTCTGAGAATTCTTTTTTTTTTTTTTGGAGAGGGTTTTTGCTATAGGGCACATGCGCTCGCCAGAAAGACAGAGAGACAGAAAGTGAGAAATCACCCCCTCAGGGGTATGGCTATGCTGCAATCCCTTCTCTTCCATTCTCCTCTCGGGATCTTGGGCACGCACGCACACGTGCCTGGTGTGAGTTTAAACCACCGGGTCCGGGACTCGAATCGCAGTCGGCTACATGGGAGTTCAGTGACATAGCCATTACGCTAACTGCTGGTCCCCACACTGAGAATTCTTATCCTCACCTATGGATAACCACTCTTTCTTACAAAAAGGAAGTCTGTATGTTTTATAAAATTATCATCATGATAAAAACTTATACTAGGAAACATTTTTTAAACTGTGTGAAAGCTATATGAGTAATTTTTAAAAATTAGCATAGGAAAAAATATGCTTACCTGCTTCAGGTTTGTTCAAGTCATATATGCGTAACAGTTTATCCTGTCCTCCAGTTAACAAATAATTACTATCCTGAAAACACAGACAAGTAAAATGTTAATGAATTAATAACTAAGAGAGTACTCTCTGAAGCTTCAACATTAAATAAAATCCAAATATAACTCTCAGACATCAGAAAGGGCAACAGTAAATTACTACTTCTGAGATGATCCTGCGGGACAAATGCCCTTCTAATTTCCAAGTCCTTTAAGCTTCCCAGTTCAGGTGTCACTACCTCCCAAACACAGGCGTGCTCTCATTCCACCCTGATGCTTCCCCCTTTCCTCCTGCGGAGCACGTCCTCAATGATTTCAAATTTCTCTCTCCCCTCTAAACATAGTTGGGAAACATTATTTGAGCTTTTTAGATATGTTGCTATTTTTGGAGAATTAACACAAGAGTCTCAGGGTATCTTAAAACCCTCACAGGATTAACCAAGAAAAAACAAATGTGTGCACATTAACATACAATTAAATATAAGCCAATATATACTAAATATCCCATAGAAAAATATATAAACAAAATATGCAAAACAATCACATAGAAAACCATTATCATACCATATAATAGCAATTTAACTCCCTAAAATAAATTCCATTTTCTGATACCTGCGTAAAATCTACTGTCTTGACAATGTGTTTATGAGCCAGGGTCATCAGCTCGTCTCCTGAGACAGCATCCCACACTTTGCTAGAAGTAAAAAAAAAATCAAGAATAATTTTACTTGGTAAATTAAAAAGATAAACATAATAGTAACTTTGATGACTACCAAACTGACTACCAAATAGATTACGTAAGTGAAATGTTACTTAAATATACTATAAATGTCCTTGATCTCTAATATTCCTATTAAGATTTCATCTAAAATATTTAAATGAACCTAGCAGAAAAGACATTTCTCCATAAAATTCTTATAACCAACCTAATTTTCTTTTACACTAGAACAGAGCTAAAGAATTTAAGTAAGATTCACGAACCAATCCACCCTTTCTCTTTATAATTTTATTTTTCTTTCTTGAAAGAGAGACACACAGGGACCAGCAGTTAGCGTAATGGCTATGTCACTGAACTCCCACGTAGCTGACTGCTGTTCGAGTCCCAGACCTGGTGGCTTAAACTCATGCCAGGCACGTGTTTATGCGTGCCCAAGATCTCAAGAGGAGAATGGAGGAGAAGGGATTGTGGCGTGGCCATCCCCCCGACAGGGGGATGATTTCTCGCTTTCTGTCTCTCTGTGTCTTCCTGGCGGTGCATTCACCCTATAGCAAAAAAACTCTCAAAAAAAAAAAAAAGAGAGACACATACACAACAAATAGGGACCTCTTAGAATGTCCTGTCACACTGCAATCCAGCCTTGAGCCCTCCAGCCTGCCAGGATAAGAGGCAAGTCTGGTGTGCTCTGGTCAACCTGGGCTCTGAATCCTGGGCCTTTCCACGTGACTGTCACACAGCAGTATGCCACTGCCTGCACCACACAGCTACTTATTTTTATTTTAGCCTATATCCATGTCCTTTTAGCAAGCCTGTAAAATGCTTTCACCAATTTCTAGTTTCACTATGCCAATATTTCCCTCTAGTCTCTACTCACATGTATACGCAAAACAAATACCAAAACTAACAAATCCTTACAAAATTTACAGGTGAAGGAAAGGCCTTGATATGTAACATTTTCAACCAGGATAGTGGAGAATATATTCCCCCTAACTTATTCTCAAGGTTGACTGTAAATTTTCCAATCCCAAAACCATTAAGTTTCCCCAAAATATAAGCCTTTGATTATACAATGCTAACAATGAGAATTTTCTTTTTTTTTTAAATTTGCTATAAAGTGCATGCACTTGCTAGAAAGAGGCAGAGAGAGAGAGAAGGATAGTGAGAGAGCACTCCATAGAGGGGATGGGTAGGTCGCAATCCCTACTCTTTTTCTCCTCTCCAGATTTCAGGAACACATACCCAGCATGTCCTTTTTTTAAAAAGAATTATTTAAATTTATTTATTTTAATTTGATCAGAGAGGGACAGAGAGAGAGAGAAAAATGAGAAAGCAAGCCACCAGATCCAGGAATTGAACCGTGGTTGGCCATGTGGGAGTCCAGCACCCTTAACCATCATGCCACCTGCCGGCCCCACTCAGCATGATTTTAAAAACACCAGGTCCAGGACTCAAACTGCAGTCAATCATGTGGGATCCAATCACCTTAATCATACAACCAACTGGCCCCACAAACATTAAAAAAAATTTTTTTTGGATCATACAGTGCATGCACATACCAGACAGAGACACAGAGATATAGAGACAAAGTGAGAAATCACCCCTAGGGGAGATGGCCATACTAGAATCCCTTCTCCATTTTTTCATGCTCCTGACATGATTTTCAAGCTGCAGGGTCCAGGGCTCAAACCATGATCAGCCAGGACAGAGTCCAGACCCTTAACCACCATGCCACCTCCTGGCCCCAAATACTGAAGATTTCAATCTCTAATATTATTTGAAACACCCCAAAATACACACTGGTGACTCTATGTACATGTACAAATATATGGGTACATATGACAAAAGAGGTAATGGTAAACACTAACTCACAAACCTGTGTAAGGAGTTCCCAAGTAAAAACACTTAAAATTCGAGGGCAGGTGGCATAACGGTTGAGTCACTGGACTCCCATGGGTTGACTGCAGTTTTAGTCCCAGACCCAGTGGCTTAAAAGTCACACCAAGCGCATGTGTGTGCATGCCCAAGATCCCAAGAAGAGAAAGGAGGAGAAAGGATTGTAGCGTGTCTACCTCCCACTGGGGGGGGGTGATTTCTTGCTTCCTGTCTCTCTATCTCTCTGGCAAGCGCAGGAACCCTATAGCGAAAAAAAAAAAGCTCTGAATAAAAAGGAGTGAAAAAAACTCCTCACAGTAGTAACATGATGTTCTGCAGGGGATTCGCAGTTCTTGTCCTGTGGTCTCCCTGTAGATACCAGACATGCACATGTGCACATGATCCCTGCTGGGTGAGCTGGGGGTAGATCATATTCAAGAATCTGCAAGGACCCCATTGGGGATGCCCTCTCCTCTGTCTCTCTCTCTTTTATAGAAGAAATAAGCCTGAAAAAATAATTAAAAATAAGAATAAAAAGTACAAAAGAAGCTATGCTTCATAAAGAATTCCATTGTAATGTAAGTGACATTTATTTGCAGTAACACAATGGACAATAAAATTATAGAGGGGGAAAAAAAGAAGAAAGCAAGGAATTTCTTTTCTCTTGTTTACTCAATAAATACATGGTAAAAATGGGCTGAGTATCCTTTATATAAAATGTTTAGAAACAGCAAGTGTTTCAGATTTTGGATTTTTTGGAATTGAGGATATTTGTATACAAACAATAACATACCTTGAAGACTCAAATCTGAACATCAAACTCATTTATGTTTCATATATATCTTATACACACAGCCTAAAGGTAGTTTTATATAAGATTTCTGTATTGTGGCATTTAAAAAAATTGATAGAAGGCAAGTGAGCTCACAGGAAACAGAAAGACAGAGAGGAAGAGGGCAAGTGAGAAAGGACCCACTGTGGTGAAATCCCTTTTCCATTTTCCTCCATTTGGGATTTTGGGCAGTCACATGCCTGGAGTGCTTCTAAGCTGCTAGGTCCAGGATTCAGAACCGTGTGGTCAGCCATGTGGAATGGGCTGCCTTAATGACCACGGCCCGTACTGCAACACTTTGTAACGCATCACATGACGTCAAGGATGAAATTCTCCACCTGTGCCATCATGTCAGTGCTTAAAAAGTTTCCAATTTTGGAGCACTTCATATTGGATTATGAATTTTCAGATTAGGCACACTCATCCTATATATCAAAGATATGTCATTCTAAAGTTAGAGCTAAGGCACAGCAGGAGAGAAAAAATAATCCCACTAGGTTCCTACCTGGTAGCGCTTAAGAGTTAACCGAGACAGAAATGCATTCAATAATAGATTTAGTTAATATAATTAGAAGATAAGTATGTATGGTTATAAGAATTCAGAAATAACTAATTATGCCAGAAAATCTAAGCAATGGAACTGGTGGTCTTAAAAAAACAAGTAAAATTAAATCAGGTGAAAAAGAAAAAGGCTATTTTTTTTTTAAGAGAGACTTTTGCTATATAGGGCGCATGTGCTCACCAGAGACAGAAAGCGAGAAATCATCCCCTACAGGGGATGGCCATGCTGCAATCCCTTCTCCATTCTCCTCTCGGGATCTTGTGCATGCACACATATGCACCCAGCATGAGTTTCAAGCTGCCAGGTCCAGGAATTGAACCGTGGTTGGCCACATGGGACTCCAGTGCCTTGGGCACTACTTCTCCTGCTGGTCCCCAAAAAAGGCTATTCTAAGCAAGAATAGCACAAACAACAGTTAAGAAATATGAATGACCACCTAATGGAAATAAGTATGGATAACCCCAATTTTTTTCTTCTCGTTCTTTTTTTTTTGAGAGGTTTTGCATGTACGCTCACCAGAAAGACAGAGACAGAGAAACAGAAAGTGAGAAATCCCCCCCCCCCCCCCAGAGGGTATGGCCACACCGCAATCCCTTCTCCTCCATTCTCCTCTCTGGATCTTGGGCATGCACACACATGTGCCCAGTGTGAGTTTAAGCCACTGGGTCCAGGACTCGAACTGTGGTCAACTCCATGGGAGCCCAGCGACATAGCCACTATGCCAACTGCTGGTCCCTCTTCTCTTTTTTTCATGTCATAGAGTAAGAGTGCTCACTGGAGACAGAAATAGACAATGAGAAGGAAAGGAAAAATATTACGTCCCTAGTGGGGGCAGGTGGCTACACTACAATCCCTACTCTTCCATTCTCCTCCTGGGTTCAAGCCACCAGGTCCAGGACGTCAGTATGTGAGTCCAGTGCCTTCACCACTCGCCCCCTGCTGCCCCCTGCTGATACAATATTGAACCTTGCATGTTATACACTAGGGCCACCATGTTCTGAGAGAACAGCGGCAACGGCGATTAGTACTGCTACCGCACATACTGTATTCTCAATTATTTGATTCTCGTTGCACAGGAAACATATTCCAGCCTCTCCCATTCCAATTCAACTTTCTAGCCCTAACCTACTTTCCCAGCCTCATTTTGTATTATTTCTCTAAATATAGCCACACCAGAGTACAAACCATTCTTCACACATCATATATTTTCCTTCAAGCTCCTATATTCTTATTCATATTGTAAAGTCTACTTTATATTCTCAGCTATCAAAGTTCTACTCATCCTAAAGGTTCATTTCAACTGCTATCTTTTCAACAAACCTTTTGTCTGCACCTCCAATAATTAACGATTCCTTTCTGTTTTTCCACAGAACTTAGCTTATAATGATACTGTGCTTATATTTCTATTATTTTTTTATGTCTGTTGGCATCTGTTTTTTTCTTAATTATAGGTGAACTGATTAGAGAGCAAACAAATTAGGATAACAGAGGCATTAAAAGTAAAAGAAAAAAAAAGCCAAATATCCCTAAAATGACTATCCTACTTATTCACATAAATCTCAAGAGAACTCTGGGCAATGTCTTTTGAAATACTAATTTCTGGTATGCTCATCTTACAAAAATTCCTTAAAAATCTTAAGATTCTGCTTACACTAGGTCCATCCACTGGTAAGGAAAGAGAATATGAGTGTCCGAAGTATTATCAGATAGTTAATGCATCTATAATCTTTCCTATTTAAAACACTACTAAAATAGAGGCCGAGCGCGTGTGCGTGCGTGCCCAAGATCCCGAGAGGAGAATGGAGGAGAAGGATTGCGGCGTGACCATCCCCCCTGGGGGGTGATTTCTCACTTTCTGTCTCTATGTCTCTCTCTGTCTGTCTGGCGAGCGCACGCGCCCTACAGTGAACATCTCTCCAAAAAAAAAAAAAAAAAAGGGATCAGGAGTAATCTAAGTGTTTTATAATTATTATTCAATGTCCAGGCAAGAAACTGACAAATTTAGCTGATTGCAGGGCTCAAATCAAGACAGTAAAGCTTCATGAACAATATGCTTCCATCAGCAAGTTCTGCAGCCTTTATTTTTTGTACAACTCAAGAAGCACTGGTCGTCTCCCTGAACTGACAACTCTTACATCCTCAGTTTCCTGCACATGTTAATACTTTTCAAATCCTGAGAATGAACTGACATAACAAATCTCAAAACAAGAATGGCTTAATTCACTTATTTAAAGGTTTAACAAACAATTAAGCTAATTTGCAGGAGGGGCCAAATGCTGAATAATTTATATAAATTGTAATTATAAATTTATAATTTAACATGCTGAATAAGCCATCCAGAAGGAGAAAATACCATCTTTCATTTACCAGAGTCTTTGTGAGAAGTTAGATCTTACTATTGGCTTTTACAAGAAAGAAAAAAGTGATCTATCACCTACAGTTACCGATCACCTAAAGATAACTGGGCCCAGATCTACTTAGGCCCTCTGGGGAACAGAGCACAGGAATCTCCTCTACTCTGGCACTCTCTCCAGATTTTGGTGAGAGGAATATGGAAGTACAGAGAAGTCGATCATGGGAAGTAATGCTAACACTAGCTTTACAAATAGTTTCAGGGACAGTGTACTCAGCACTGAGATTCAACTGCCCCAATTACCTCAGGATAACATTCTAGATAGACCCACAGCCTTGTTCTGTTCTGCAGGTTATCTTTTTTTTTTGGAGAGATTTTCACTATAGGGTGAGTGCGCTTGCCAGACAGAGAGAGACAGAGAGACAGAAAACAAGAAATCACCCCCCAGGGGGGATGGCCACGCCGCAATCCCTTCTCCTCCATTCTCCTCTCGGGATCTTGGGCACGCACACACACGCACCCGGCGTGAGTTTAAGCCACCGGTCCGGGACTCGAACCGCGGTTGACTATGTGGGAGTCCAGCGACACAGCCATTACGCTAACTGCTGGTCCCTCAGCAGGTTATGCTAATGTGCACCCAAGGTCTTGATCCACCACAATGGCAAAGATGAGACGAGATTGTTATAGAGAAGAGATGCAGTGGAAATTTGTATTTAGGAATACAACTGGCGGCAACATGGAAAACTAACAGAAGGAAAAGAGACTAGTGGCACAAAGTTAAAAATGACTGCAAGCTAAGGCAGTGGATGACACATGAAAGAAACACTGAAGTCATGACATTGAGGACACTGTAACCGACATTCTGCTGGTGTCACAGAACCTGGTGGTGATAGTCTGGTCGTATGCGCATATCAAAAACGGTTGAGCAATTTAGAGAATGAAAAGTATTTGAGTTTTAAATATGCCTAAAGCCAGTTATTGATAATAGAATGAAATAAAAATTAGGAGCCATTAACACACTAGGCCAATGAAGACCACATACACAGCAGAATTTGTAAAGGAGATGACCAGAATACATTGGTATGTATACTATAGTGCTTGTTAATAATGCAGATCCCTGGGTTGCAATTACAATAAAGGACTAAGTCACTTAAGTCTATAAATTTTGAGAACTGAAGACAAAAAAAGCAAACATCATGTATTTTACACAGTAGTCACTGAATCAGAACTTTATAAGTAACAGGCTGAAGCTTATTTCAGTAACAGGCTGAAGATTATTTCAGGACAGTCCCGCCGAGAACACCAAAGTTGGCCATTTTTGGCTACACTTACGCTGTGAAATCTGCAGCGGCTGTAGCTGCTTTGGTGGCATCCTTATTCAATGTGGCACCCCAAACAGCACCTTTATGACCCAAAAATGTTCCAATCCAGTCTCCTGTATCTCCCTGGCGTAGCATAGGTTTACCATCTAGAAAAATGTAAAAGACACATGATTTGGAAGCCCAGATCACTTAAAATCTAAGAATTAAGCAACAATTATGTTGAACAACGAAGTGAACAACTGTGTTTGCTGTCACACTGCTCCCACTACTGGGATCACTAGGGAATGTCTAGAAATAGATTCACTGCAGAGCTGAACAGGTCTTTCTCTGGGAAGTCTGGGATTCGGTCGTGGGACTTCAGACGTGCGTCAAAACAAGACACGTTTGAATCGCATTTTGGACAAAACTTCTTAACCTAATTCTCGGTCTCCCATTTTTAAAAATGGGGCTAATACTGAAAAGAAATATCCAATGAGGTTAACAAGAGCGACCGTCTTCAGACAGTAACGCTCCTCCTGGTCTTTCTTCTTCCAAATCCTTGAGCGACATTTAGGGTGGCTGTCGGGGGCGTGTAGGCAGCTTGCCCAGCAGCACGTAGTCCAGCTTCTCCCGATATGGCCAAATAAAATGCGGAGAGGTCTTTGATCGAAGTGTGATTCTTAACCTCGTCAGAGGCCACAAGAAAGAGGCCCCTCCGCTTTGGCGGTGGAGTCCCAGCACCCTCGCTTCCCCCAGGCCCGCGCTGGCGCTCACCAGGGGTCCAGATCCCCGCCAGCGCCCCCGCCCTCAGCCCGGCCCATTCCTAGCCGTCGGGGACTCGGGGCAGCGGCCTGGCTCACCTTTGCAAGCGCTGATTAGGAAATACCCATACGGAGTGATGCCACTGAAGGCCAAATCAACCACGGGCCGCGTGTGGCCGGAGCAGGTGAGCGGCGTCGGCCTCATTGCCATGGCGGCGGCGAAGCCAGCGACAGAGCTGGGGGGCTGAGGGTCGTCCTGGTCTTTTCTCTCCTCGCTGCGGCGCCTCCGGTCCTCGAGGCCCCCGCCCTGATACGGGGACTGAGCCGAGAAACAGGAAAAGGAGGCCAACCTGGGGGGCACCGAGACCAGGAGGGGGTTTGGGAGGGGTCGGGGAGTCTGCGACCGGAGGGCGACAGCCGCCGAGGGAGGGACAGGGAGGGAGGGAGGAAAATAGGGGAGGGGAAGGACCGGAGAATCGGGCCGGGCCCGGCCACAATCCGCACTGTCCACACCGGTTGCGGCGGGAAGTGACGAAGCAAATGACGCAAATCCACCGGAGGTGACGACGTCGGAAAGGCGGGCTCGCCTGGTCGAAGAGACCAATGCAGAACCGAGATGGACGGGAGCGCGCATGCGCAAGCTCAGCGCGGGGCGAGCACGCCACGGCGGCTGCGCGGCGGCTGCGCGTCGGCTGCAGGGCTCCTGCGCGATGGCAGCGTGTGGCTCCTGGAGTCTCTCTGGACGCCGCGGAGTATCTCAAGTGTGTCGCTCCAGCGGCTCCGGGCGCCCAGGCGGAGCCCGCGGGGTGCCGAAGCTGCTCTTACACCCGGCGACCCCGTACCTGCGGGCGGTTGGGGAGTTCGCGCCCAGCTGTCCCGCTGGTTGGACGGTGCTCGCCATTCGGACGTCTGCAGAAACAGCGGTTCTCTGTGTCGGACGGAAACAGCAAACGTCGTCTAACTTTATTTTTCTTACTTGAAACTGCATAAGCAACCCCTCTTGCGTGTCTGCCAATGAGACCTCCAGCCACCCGTCTGCTGTAAAAGTTTCCCGTTTTGTTGATGTTTCAGATACGAATGCCTTATGTCTTTAAATACCCTCAATGCAAGTTGTTTTTTACTTGGAGGACCTTGGAGAACTCTAGAGTAGTAGACTCTCCATTTTTTCATGAAATACTCTTACCAGTATAGTTTTAGCCTGCACTCCCAGTGTATGTATGTATGGTAATTGTGAACTGCATGTAGGTACATAAATAGACAAAAATACTTAAAGGTACTGTAAAAACTAAATAAAAAACAGTCTGGTATTGTCCTCCTACAGGCAGCCGCCGTGAGGAAATCTCTTTCCTGAGTAACCACCAGAACTGTTCATTGATTGCTCATGCAAGTTTTCCTAAGCAAGAAAGGCCTTCTCTTTGAGCCAGTTTTTTTTTTTTTTCAACTGTTACAGTGCATGCCCAAGGGACCATTAGATGGTCTAAAGGTTACTGTCATTGGTCTCCGAGTTAGTCAACCGTGGTAGGAGTCCCGGACCCTTGTGTGTGTGCCCAAGAACCCTAGAGGAGAAGGGAAGAGAAGCAATTACCAAGGGGCAGTGGTGATTTCTCACTTTCTGTCTCTCTCTATGGTGAGCACACCAAAAATCTCTCTTAAAAAAAAAAAATGCAAGCCCCAAATAGGACAGATTTATTAATGTGTTTTGTTCATTTCTTTTTCCCCAAGGCCCTAATATCTTAGTATATGCCAATAAATACTTAATCGACCCAAGCGTGTCAATATTTCCTATCTTTTTTGAATCAAGTATCTACCATCCTTCAAGAGTCAGGTTGAGTAACTTGAATGGAAACTTGAAGTGTGTCTCCATAGGATGTCCTTAGTGCTTTATTCATTCACTTACATACAGTACTTACTATTTGGTTTTCATAATCTTTTGTTCTGTTCCTTTGTGCCAATCTCACCCTACCTCCTCCCCTTCTCCTCCTACAGCAGGGACACACCCCATTCACACACTTAAGTTATGAGCTCCTTAATGGCAATGTAGCAATATGTACTCCAGTGCCAAAAGTTAAATGGCTTTAGTGAATGCTCAGCAAGTGATCTTTACTGTTAAATAGACTGCCTTACTAATGGAGGTGAACAAAGGCAGAACACAATGGGCCAGTTAAATATTGATAATGCATTCCCTTATTGCTCATGTGTATACATAAGATACTGATGACTATGGTACCTACTTTGGCTCTAGAGAATGTATTACTGTTTGCTTTTTTGGATCCTCAGTTCTAAGAGTTGTATATATCATGACTAATCATGTGGGATTCAAGGTAAGTTTAGTATAAGGAGACAGATTTATGCAATTAATACAACTAAACACATTAAAAGACTGAAAGAGAAAAATTGAATCTATAGATGTATAAAAAGTTTTCAGTGGGACTTAACATTCATTCACTGATGGAAAGAATTCTCAGATGCGAGAAATAGAAAAGAATGTCCTTAACCTACTAAGATATCTGAAAGGAATACCATTCATGGTAGTGAAAGACTGTGAAGTATTCTCCATTAGGCTGGGGTCCAAGACAGGGATGATTGCTACCACTGCTTCAGTACAACATTGTCCTAGAGGTTGAGATAACCCAAAAAGGCATAACTATTGGGAAGAAAGTTGTAAGTCTGTGATTACTTGAAGATTCTTTATTGGGCCAACTCTGGCATGACAGTAATGCACTGCGTAAGAGAAGCTTGAACTTGGCATGAGGAGACCACTCCTTTGAGTAACAACCAGAGCCATTCATTGGTCATAAAACAGACTGCAGCTCAAATCCCCAGCCAAATCAACCCGAAACATGCCACTCAAGAGTGTCCAAGATCCAATGGGCTAGAGGAGGGAGATCACAGTATGACCTGATGTTGTGGAGGTGGCTTCTCTCTATCCCTGTCTGTGTCTCACTCATATGCACATAGTCTAGCATGAATAAAAAAACATCGAAGATTATATATAAAAATGATAAAAGTATATACAAATTATTGGAATTAATGAGTGTTTAACAAGATTACTGGATCTTTAAAAAGTACTGTTTAATGAAATTGGTCACTTTTTTTTAAAGAGATTTTTGCTATAGGACACATGTGCTTGCCAGAGAGACAGAGACAGACACAAAGTGAGAAATCACCCCCCAGGATGGCTGGCTATCCCACAATCCCTTCCCCTCCATTCTCCTCTTGGGATCTTGGGCATACACGCACACACGCCTTGTATGAGTTTTAAGCCACTTGGTCTGGGACTTGAACTGCAGTCGACTACATGGGATTCCAGCAATGGATCCATTACATCATCTGCTGGTAACCAACTGGTCACATTTCTAAACATTAAAAACAAATCAAATTTTGAAACATGTGGTAGAAAGTAGCATCAAAATTTACAAAGTACATAATAATAAATCTCGCAAAGTATGTTTCCCAACAAGGAAAATCTGGCACATTGGAATGTAGAAATTGAGGACAGTTTAATGAAGGGATCATTTCTAAGGTATGACCATGATCAAAAACAACCACAAAGAAGGATGAGAAACTTGAGAAAGAAAATGGATATGAATGGCTGTAGATAAGAATGGGCAACTGAGGGACCAGCAGTTAGAATCATGGCTGTGTTGCTGGACTCCCATGTAGTCGATGGTGGTTCGAGTCCTGGATCCAGTGGCTTAAACTCATGCCAGACGTGTGCATGTGTGCCCTATATCCCCAGAGGAGAATGGAGGAGAAGGAATTGCAGTGTGGCTATCACCCATGGGTGGTGATTTCTCACTTTCTGTCTCTCTGTCTCTCTCTGTCTCTCTGGCGAGCACTTGTGCCCTATAGCAAAAGCCTCTCATTAAAAAAAAAGGGGGGGGGCAACTGAAAGGAAGCATTTGTCCAAACCTGAGTTCATAGAGAAAGCTGTGGCTACAGGAGAAGCTACTTGACATAGCTGGAACAGTCAGTAGAGTAACACAGTTGCTGCCAACCATCGACAGCCCAGAAAGGGGGTGGACATTGAGGAATAAATATCTGCTTAGGTTTCTTGCCCATGCTTTGCATAGTCAAATTCACCCAGAGGCCAAAAAGCAAAGGAGCCTCTGATGAAGTTCATAAAGGTCAGCTTTCCAGAACACGAACTATAATGCATAAGGGAGAAGACAGATTCTGGAGAAAATGGTGAATATTCAACAAAAGGCTTAATATCTGTATAGAGAATGATAAATATTGGAGAAAGACATCACAGAATATAAAAATAAATGGAAATGTGTATATTACATTGGATATATTGTGTTCAAAGCTTGAAAAATTTAACATGGGCAAAATGTCAGTGCTCACCCATCATGACTGGATTGTACTCAGCCCCTGCCCCCAAGATTCATGTCAAAATCCTAAACCCCAAGGTCAGACTGTGACTGTACTTAGTTACAGAGACTTTAAAGAAATAATAAAAGAAAAATGCAGTCATATGGGTAGTCCCTACTCTCACATGAGAGGAGGAGGTGAGGATAGAGACGACACAAGAATGATCAGGTGATGACACAGTGAGAAGGCACTACCTACAAGCCAAGGAGAGAGGCCTCAAAACAAATCCAACTGCAAACACTTTGATCATGGACTTCTAGGCACTAGAACTGTTGAGAAAATAAATCTCTGTTGTTTAAGCCTCCCAGACCATTTTATCTTGTTATGACAAATCAAGAAAACTAATACATGGAGTCAACAGGTGGCATGGTGGTTAAGGTGCTGGATTCCTACATGGTCGACTGTGGTTTGAGTCTGAGACCCAGCGGCTTGAAACTCACTCCAAAATCCCAGGAGGAGAATGGAGGAGAAGGATTGTGGCATGGCCATCCTCCTGGGGGTGATTTCTAATTTTCTGTCTGTCTCTGTCTCTCTGATGAGCACACACACCCTATGGCAAAGACCTTAAAACAAACAAACAAACAAATATTACACTGGGCACATGTGCCCAAAATCCTGAAAGGAAAATGGAGAACAGATTGTGCTTAGCCATCTCCTCACGAAGAGTTTTATCACTTTCCCTCTTACTATGTTTGTCTCTGGTGAGTGCACACATCCAATGGCAAAAACCTAAAAGAAAAAAAAAAAGAAGAAAGATAACTAATACACATACAAACTGATTAACAGATTCAGTACAATTCCAAGAAAAAGCCCCAATTGTTTCTAAATAAAACTTTTCATGCTGATGTTAATGATTATATAGAAATGAAGAGGTTGGCAGGTAGCATGGTGGTTAAAGGTACGGGAACATGGCTGTCTGCAGTTCAAATCTCGGATCTGGTGGCTTGCTTTCTCACTTTCCCTCTCTTTCTGTCTCTGATCAAACTGAATAATAATAATAATAATGATAATGATAAATAAAAAATAATTCTTTAAAAAACAAAAACAATTATATAGAAAGGACTCAAACTATGGAGTCAACCATGTAGGATTTACTACCTTAACCACCATGCCACTTACTGGCCCCTAAAAATCTTTGAACTATTTTGACATATACAGTAAATTATTGTCAACTGTAGTTACCCTGCTTTGTTATTGAACATTAGAACATTTTCCTTTTATCTAACTGTAATTTTTTAAAATTTTCTTTATCTAATTTTTATCCATTATCCAACATCTCTCTAGCTGCTCCTTCTCCCTACCATTCCTAGCCTCTGGTAACCACTATTTCATTCTCTTTACATAGCACAACTAATGAGCTTAAAGTCAATGAAAGTAGGCCTGGCCTCTTGGTCTAGTGGTTAAGGGAGTTCCATCCCACCTAGTTGGCCACAGTTTAAATCCCAACCTTAGTGACCATGTGCACTCGTGCTCAAAATGCCAGCAGGGTGGAATTGCGGAGGAGGAGTGCAGCATGACTGCCCCGTTGAAGGGTGCATTCTCTCTCTTCCTCTGTTTCTCTGTCTCTCCTTGGCAATCCCATGAAAAATATTCAAGAAAGTAAAATTTTTATTTGTTATGGCAAACCAAAGCAACATCAACAATTGAGATGGGTAAATATTAGAATACAGACAAACTGGCATTCTATGAGATTCATACTTAATAAAGAGAATACAATAAGTAAATATGGCAGATTGGTGGTGTGTAGTGTGTAGTGACTGTTAATGAAGACCAGCCCAGATCACCTTTACTGGTTGGTACATTATCCTCAGCTCTTATAATATGAGAGGAGCTATAAATCTTTATAGCTGACCCCTTTACTGGATGCTGGAATTGACTGCTTAGGAGGTTACTGTTTGTCCTTCTCACATCCACAACCAATGCTGAATAACAAAGGAGTAAGACACCAGTTCCCTTCCTTCATGGCACTGGTAGGGTTTATGCTCCAGAGGTTGCCAAGCCTCTCCCCAGCATGGATCAGGACAAAACTAAGGGGTGCCTGAGACCATTTCTTACAAGGCTCTTTTTCCTATTCTGCTTTTTTGGTTCCCTTAAATGCTTCCCCCCACCCCACCCCCTTGAATAGTACTAATTCAATAAGTCATGTGTGCCAAAGCTTTGTTTCTAGATTATCTAAACACATTAGTTTTGTAGGCCCATTTTGGGCTTTTGTAATTACAGGAGCAGATTTGCTCACCTTCCTGCATGAATGCTGTTAGCACACAACTAAAGGAACCATATAGATGCAGATGAGACATTTTTCAATATATACCATATGTTAAATCAGAAATTTAATCTCACAAAATTAGGGGAAAAAAAGATATACAAAGAATCTTTTCCAGTCCCAACAGAATGAACTTAGAAACCAATAATGACAGGGACCAGCAGGTGACATGGGAGTTAAGATGCTGGACAGTCCCACATGGACAACCACGGTTTGAGTTTTGGACCTGGTGGCTTGTTTTCTCACTTTCTCTTTCTTTCTTCCTCTCTCTGGCCACATTAAAAATAATTAAATTAATAAATAAAATTAAATAAATAATTCTTAAAAAAAAAAAAAAAAGGAAAATAATAATGAGGGACTAGCAGATGGCCTAGTGGTTACATCCCTAGACTTCCATGTAGTTGACGTGTGTTTTGAGTACTTGACCCAGCAGCTTGAAACTCACGCCACGTGCGTGTGCGTGCATGCCCAAGATCCCTAGAGGAGACTGGAGGAGAAGGGACTGCAGCATGGCCATCCCCCTGGGGGGATTTCTTGCTTTCTGTCTCTCTGTCTTTCCAGCAAGCACATGTGCCCTATAGCAAAAAAATTGCTCTCTTAAAAAAAAAAAACCACTAATGAAGGAAAACTGAAAAAATCACAAATTTATAGAAATTAAATGGCTCAACCTTAAACCAATGCATCAAACATGAAATCATAAAAAATATTGGAAATAGTTGGAGACAGATGAAAATGAAAAGACAACTACTAAAACTTATGGGCTACAGTGAAAACAGTGTGAAGGGGAAAACTTATAGCAATACATCCTTAATACTAAATTAGAATAAGGTCTTCCTGAACTAAACCGTGAACTAAATAGAAAATCTGAACAGATTTATAATGAGGAAGGAGATTGATTAGCAATCAAAACTTCCAACAAAAAAGATCTGAACCCAAAAACTTCATTGCTGAATTCTACCAAACATTTTTCAAAGAACTAACACAACCTTCTCTCAAACTTTTTCAAGAAATATTGAAGCTAGGGCATAGTTCTTAAGTCATTCTATTAGGCCAGAATTGCCCTCATACCAAAGCCAGATACAAACACTATGAGGAGGGGACAGCAGGTGACGTGATAGCTAAGGTGGACTCACATGGCTGACTATGGTTTGAATTCTGGACCTGGCCACTTGGAAATCATGTTGGGCATGTGTACGTGTGTGCCCAAAATCCTGAGATGAGACAAGAGGAGACCAGATTGTGGCAAGACCATTCTCCCCTCCTTGTGGGGGTGATTTCTCTCTCACTCTCTCGCTGTCTCTCTCTGGCGACACATGCACCTTATGGCAAAAATCTTAAAGAAATTAATTAAGTTAAATAATTGTTTAAAAACTTTAAGAATGTATGTATCAAGGGCTAGCCCATATGGCTAACACGCAAGTGCCCAAAAATCCTGAAAGGAAGGAGAAATGGAAGAGAAGGGATTGCAGTATGACCATCCCTCATGGAGGATGCTTTCTTGCTTTCTCCCCTCTTTCTCTCTCTGTTTCTCTCTGGTGAGTGCATATTCCCTCTAGCAAAAATTAGAAATAAAAAAGAAGAACAAAAGAAAGAAAAAGAAAGAATTTGTGCATTAAAAAACACTATCAGAGAATGACATAATCAAAAGGGCAGGATAGGAAGTCTCAGGCTTTACTCTCTTCAACAGAAAGATCGACTAGCAACAGAGAGAAACATCGACTATTCACAGAGAAAAACATCCTGAGAATACCCCAAGATGATAAATCCTAGTCATCTGTGTATTACACTGAATAAAAATCCACGTGGAAAGGGTAGGAGAAACGGTCTCTCTTTAACCCTGGCTCCCCTCCCCCTCCCCCTCCCCCTAGTTGGCATAGTGCCACACAGAGAGGGTTCTCTGGGCTTGTGGTTTCTACAGTTGGAAAAGAGCTGGGAAAGCACCAGCCAGATCCCTATCATTCCACGAGCCCTCCCTGGAGGCTCACTCTGCTCTCACCTCTCAGGGAATGAGGAACGTAGAAGGAAACAGCGGACCTCAGTCACCTGGGGTCAGGGAGAAGCAAAGCAAGGTGGCAGGACACACAGGGCTCAGCACATGAATGTTGGTGCAAGCCCAGTGTCTCAGCCTGCAGTGGCATGGGATCAGAGGTGCCGATGGCCTTCAGAAATGGAGAGAGCCAGGGCCAGCAGATGGCATAATGGTTATGTCACTGGACTACCATGTGGCCAACGGCGGTTCAAGCCCCAGACCTGGAGGCTTGAAACACATGTGAGGTATGTGTGTGTGCATGCCCAAAATCCTGAGAGGAGAACAGAGCAGAAAGGATTGCAGTGTGGCCATCTTCCCACTGGCGAGTGATTTCTTGCTTTTTGTCTGTCTTTCTCTCTCTCTCCAGTGAGTGTACACACCCTATAGCAAAAATCTCTCTCAAAAAAGAGGTGAGAAGTACCACCTGGCTTGAATCCCTAGAGGGCCAGACTCCAGACCCAGCCTCAGACCTTGCCCTGTGACCCTGCCTCAGGAGGGAGAAGACCCATGCAGTGACTTCTGCTCTAGCAGGCACAAGACCTGCCATATCCCAGAGCTTAACCAGTGTTCCCCAAACCTCCAATTTTACCCCCAGAAATTGCTCAGGATGGGAGATGACCACCAAAGTGAATTTTGACAACAAGCAGGCATTAGCTGTGCCACACATGGAAGGGAGTTCAATCAGTGCTCCTTGCCACCACAAAGCCAACCCCAAGACGCCACAGAGAGAGAGATGACCACTGCAGTGAACATGGACAAGAAGGAGGCGTGAATCCTGCCACACCCAGCACCTGGTTGCTCCAGCCCCAGGAGCTTCAGTTCAGGAGGGACAGAGTGTAGGCTGAGACAACAACTATAGAATATTCTTTTTATTTTGGAGAGGTTTTTGCTATAGGGCATGTGTGCTCACCAGAAAGAGAGAGACAGAGAGCGAGAAATCACCCCCCAGGGGGGATGGCCACGCCATACTTCCTTCTCCTCCATTCTCTTGGGATCTTGGGCACACAAGCACACGCACTGGGTGTCAGTTTAAGCCACAAGTTCTGGGCCTTGAATTGCAGTGGAGTCCTACAACATAGCCATTGCACCAACTGTTGATCCTTTTTTTTTTTTTTTAGGAGTCACTTTATTTTATTTTTCTGATTAATTAATTTTCT
Source organism: Tupaia belangeri chinensis (assembly GCF_000334495.1). NCBI lineage: Eukaryota > Metazoa > Chordata > Mammalia > Scandentia > Tupaiidae > Tupaia > Tupaia belangeri. The sequence continues at coordinate 3,004,622 of NW_006204563.1, forward strand.
GAAACATTTTAAATTAATTAATTAACATTTATTCCCTGAGCATTGTCAAAGCATACAAAATGTGATTTCTCATCTAGAATATACTGCATAGTGGCTTAATCATACATGCGATCATCAGTAATTTTCCATTTCTAGTTTCATATATATATATATATATATATATACACACACACACAAACACATGATGTTATATAACTTACTACAGTCTAAAAGGTATTTTTAATTTTTTTTTTAATTTCAAGAAAAGCAGTTTTAGCTTTAATACATCAAAGAAATGCTAAGGAACTTTGCTTAAAACTGAAATAGGTTAGGATTCTGTTCAAATAGTAAGTACATGAACCTATCGGCAGCTCAAGACAGGACAAAAATCCTTAAAACCAGAAAATAGAAATGGGAAAACTATGTATGAATTTCAAAAAGTTTCTGTACCAAAATAAATTCATACTTTAATTGTAAAATAAATAAATGAATGAAGACAGAAAAAAATAAATAAAACAAAACAAAACAAAAACAAAAATCAAATTGCTAAAAAAAAAAAAAAAGGAAAACAAAGCCTAGAAGAAAATCAGCAAAATTTTAGTCAAAAGTCATAAAATGCTATTTTACCAGTTCAGTCTCATGTACTTTATCTTCTGTTGTGGTTTGATCTTCCTAATTAAATTTTGGGATATAATATTCAACTCCAGACTTGTCCCTATGATTAAGTTGGTCCTTTTCTTAGTTTTTGAACTCTTTGGGTGTGTCTATATTTAAATTTCCTGGTATAGCACTCCCTGAAGAACTTCTTAGAGATCTGGTCTGGTGTTGGTAAATTCTTTCAGGTTTTGTTTATGTGAGAATGCTCTTGTCTTTTCTTCCCATATGCAGAATAATCTTGCTGGGTACAGTATACTTGGTTGAAATTGCTTTTCCATTAACACTTTGAATGTATTTTTCTATTCTTTCCTTGCTTGCATTGTTTCCAATGAGAGATCCGCTGTCAGCCTGGTGGGATATCCTTTGTAGGTAACTTGACATTTCTCTCTTGCCAATCTTAGTATCTTCTCTTTATCTGTGGATTTGGTCAATCTGTCTTGGAGAAGATCTTCTTGGGTTGATTCTATTTGGGGTCCTTTGTATTTCTTGGGACTGGATCTATGAATGCCTCTCTAGGTTTGGAAAGTTTTCTTGCAGGATTTCATGAAATAGATTATCGATGCCTTTTTGAGTTTCTTCATCTTCTGAGATACCAATTATCTGGATGTTTGGATGTTTGATGGTATCTATCTAGTATTTCTTGTATAGTATTCTCATTTTTTTGGCAATTTTCTCAGTCTTCATGGTGGATTTTTCTAGGCCAGTGATTCTGTCTTCTACATCTGAGATTCAATTTTCTGCATGATGTTCTAGTCTGCTTTTAATACTTTCAAGGGAGGTTTTGACTTCCTGTATTATAGCCTTCATCTCTAACAGGTCCATTTGATTCTTTTTTTTTTTAAGTGTATATTTCCTCCTTTAGATCTTGAAAGAATTTCCTCACCTCTTGAATCTTGTTGACTCCTTTCTCCTACCTCTTCTGCAGTTCATTGTCTCTTCTCTTCCATCTCTGTTAGCTTTGTCACTAGGAATATTCTAAATTCTTTCTCTGACATTCCCATGAGTTTCATTGTGCTGAGGATGAAGAGGAGTTATTCTTTTCTCTTGGAGGAGAGATATTTTCTTGCTTTCCCATATTTTTTTTGTGACCCTGTGGTGATTTCTAGTCATCTGATGGATAGTGCGTTTCTTCCTATTTCTTGAAGTTCAATCTGAGCATTCAGGAGCATGCAGAAGGAGATGATCTGCACTCTCTCTTCTGTTCCATTTTTACTCTTTGTGCATCAGATTCAGTGGGAATAGATGAATATTCTGGCTCTAATAGTATTCAGATGTTTGGATCCTGTTCACTTGGACCTGTCTAGACACTTAGTGTATAGAGGCTGAGCAGCCATTGAATAAAAATAAAGAAAAAAGGAAAAGAATTAAAGAAGAGGAAAGGAGGAGAAAAAATGAAATGAAAAAGGAAAAAGGGAAAAAAGATAATAAAAACATTAGATTTTAATTTTAGGAAGCAGAAAATGAAAACCACACACACCACACGAAAGCAAGATTTCATAGCTCAAGTTCAGTATCCATCTGAGGATGGGCCTGGCCTGGGTTTGTGCCTTTCCTAAATTAAATGCAGAAAGGCAGCAATTAGTACAATAAAAGAAGGGCTTGAGAGCTCAGAGGATACTTTACCTTTAAAAAAAAAAATTAAAAGTCACAGGGAGACACAATGAGACAGAGAGAGACAAAGAAAAATGGAGAGAAGGAAGCAGAGGTGGCGCTACCTAGTGAAAATAATTCTGGAGGGGGAAGTCTCAGCAGAAAATCTTCATTTTTGATCAAGGAAAGCTTCGGCCCACCAGGAAGGTGGCCTTGAAGAGCTGCAGGGGCAGGACCGCCCTCGAGACCTCAGAATTGCAGAGCCACTGGCAGTGTGCAGTGGCTGTCTGGGAAAGCTATGACACCAAACTTCATGTTTGAGCAATCATGTGAGCTGTGACCACCAAAGAGCCATGGTTCAAGGCTGTCCAGGTCCTTGGGGGCCCAAGCCACTGGAGAATGTGGGCCGTGCAGTCAAAGGAGATTTTTCTCAAGCCATAAGGTCTAATATCTTCACTTCTGGGTTTCAGACTTGTTTGCAGCCATAAGTCTGTTTTGTTTTGTTTTGTTTTAATTTGCTATAGGGCATGTATGCTCACTGAAGGTAGGGGTTGAGGAGAGCCAGGGAGCTAGAAAGCACCCCCAGAAGGGAAAGTCGTACCTCAATCCCTTCTCCTCTAGTCTTCTCTTGAGATTTGGGCATACATGCACGAGCATCTGGCACGTTTGAGAGCTACTGGGTCTGGGACTTGAACCTTACAGGTGGCCATATGGGATCCAGCTGACCTAACCACCACCAGTTGTCCAACCTCCAATTTCAATGGACTATTTGTGCATATTCTCAGGAAAAGTAAGCAGATTTGGATATTATGTTTTATTATCATATGGAATGCCTATAGATGATGAAGGGAAAAGAGAGCAGGAATAAACAGGGGAGAAGCTTCGAGCAGCGTTGCTGGTCTGACACTTGTGAAAGGAGAGAGACAAGGAAGAGAACTGGGTAGAAAGAGACTGGGAATGCAAGCAAACTTCATGGAGTCTTGGCCAGGCCAGTACCTTGCCCACCCGTGCTTCACTGTATTGGTGAGAACATAGACACATGGCCATGTGTGTAGCCACAGGAGGCTGAAAATTTTAGTCTAGCTGGACATTCACGTGCTCAAGATTAGGAAAATAAATTTGAGTGTGTCAAAAAGAGGCTCAGACACAGTTTCCAAGTTTTATTGCTGTCTTCCCTTTGAGTAATGTCTTCTCTATTATATTTCGTGTGCTTTTTCTTGTGTGTTGACTCAATTTTGAGTCAATTTTTCCTTACCGATTTAAATGTAGTTGTTTAAATGTATTTTTAATTGCTAGAGAGCACATGTGCTTACCAGAGAGAGAGAGAGACAGAAAGAAAGCGAGGGGGAGAAAGCACCCCTCTCCAATAAAGTATGGTCACACTGTTGTCCCTTCTCCTCCATTTCTCCATACTGTTGGGATTTAGGGCATGCATGCAGACCTGCCTGGTGTATTTTTCTTTCTTTCTTTTTTTAAAAATAAGTATTTTATTTAACTTTATTGATTTTTTATTGATTTTTTAAAAATTTGTCCAGAGAGGGACAGAGTTGTGGGGAGAGTAAAAAAGCAAGCCACCAGGTCCGGGACTCAAACCACTGTTGGCATGTGGGAGTCCAACGCCCCCAGCCACCATGCCACCATGCCACCATGCCACCTGCTCAGGGGGTGTATTTTTCATGCTGCTGGGAACGGGATTCTAACTTTAGTTGGCCATAGTGGGATCTAGCTCCTTTAACCACTAGGCTACAGGGCTAGCCTATGATTTTTATTTATTTATTTTTTCACTTCAGTTTCTTTTCTTAATTCTGTCAGTTGCCTTTGCATTTCCACTTGTTTTCACATAATGCCTTTTTAAAATCAAATAAAAATGTTTTCATAATTTCTTTTTTGGTATCTCGTTATAGAGAGGTTTATGTTCTCTTCCTATTTTGACGGAGCATTAGGATAATTTTACCTAAACTTTTCATCTTTGTTCAATAGTTATTTTATGTATTCTGCATTTATGTTTCTTTAAATTTTAAAACAATACATTTTTCAGTGCAAAGACCCCATGTCCCTCATCTTTAAATGGTAGCTGTTCTATTAATTTAGTCTGTTATTTGTGCAAGAACAATGTAAGAATGTTGTTTTTATTCTTCTCCCCCTTTTCTTTGGGCATGATTTTTGTTATATTCTTAGAAATTCAGCTACAAGAATGAATTTTCGTCTGTGTGTGTGTGTGTGTGTGTGTGTGTGTGTTTTAAAAAAAATCAGCTGATTATGGAGTGGAGATTTCAAGTTAAGTGTCATGTGAAGTGAAGGGAGAGACCTGATATGGATGCTTGGTATTGCTTCTGCCTGAGTGCGTGTTTTTTTTTTTTTTTTTTTTCTTTTTTTTGAACAAACAAAATTAAATAAATCTTTTTTTTTTTTTTTTGGAGAGGTTTTCGCTATAGGGCGCGGGCGCTCGCCAGACAGACAGAGAGAGACATAGAGACAGAAAGCGAGAAATCACCCCCCAGGGGGGATGGTCACGCCACAATCCCTTCTCCTCCATTCTCCTCTTGGGATCTTGGGCACGCACGCACACGCGCCCGGCGTGAGATTTAAGCCACCGGGTCCGGGACACGAACCGCGGTCAACTACGTGGGAGTCCAGCGACATAGCCATTACGCTAACTGCTGGTTCCCCTGAGTGCGTTTTGAACAAAAAGATCAGCTGTTACAGCATTGTGGATGGAGATAGAGATAGAAAAAAAAATTGTTTTGACTGGATAAAAGTAGATCCCTTTTCACTACCAGCACTCACAGTTTTCTTTAAAAAGTTTGCCATAGGACATGTGCACTTGACAGAGAGAGAGACTTTGCATAAAGGAGGAGAGGGATGTGAGAAAGCATCCCCTCAGTGGGGATGACCACGCTGCAACCCCTTCACCTCCATTCTCCTCTGGGGATTATGGCCGCACACACACATGTGTCTGTCATATTCCCACAGTTTTCTAGGAAGAAATAATATATTATTAGAAAGACTTTGAGGCTGATGACATTTTCCCTGAATGATTCATGCAAAACAATTTCAAATAAACTGATGGTACCAGTCATAGGGACGTGCTTCAGGAAAAAGCCAGATCTTTAGGAATTCCAGTGTTACTATTTCCCAAGAAATAGAATCAAAATGACATTAGTAGGAAAAGTATCCCTCCCTCATATATTCTAGATCATGTTGCCTTGGACAGAAAATGAATACTCATGGTGGTGAGTTGCCGTTGTCCTTACATAATCAGCATCAGCCTTCACTGCTGAAGAGAACAATCTAGATGCAGAGCACTCACTGTCTTTATCCTCCCAACATAACCAGAACCCACAGTGTTCCCTCAGCAAACTCCTGTGTTCTTCTGGCATCTCTGGGTCCAAGGGAAACCCCATCACAATCTAGACTAAGCCTTGTAGTTAAACCATAAACAATCCCGTAGATGTTTCTCATGTGGAACTAAGTTGAGTTTCCCTAAGAACACAGGAGCAGACTCTAGACGGTGGAAGCTTCCCGATGTGCAGGACAAAGACAGGGTGGGAGGAGACAGAGCTCAGAGAAAGGGCAATCGTCAGAAGGCCTGAATGCTAAAGAATTTCCTTACTTTCTCTCTCCCTTGTATGGTACAAGAGAAGAAATCGGATTCAAACACGACTCCCAGGTTCTTCTACTTTGCACTGATTGGGAATGCTTGTTTATTTATTTTAAAGATTTTTAAACAAAATTTAACTTTACTTATTTATTTTAGTTTGACCAGAGAGGAACAAAGAGAGAGAGAGAGAGAGAGAGAGAGAGAGAGAGAGAGAGGAAGCAAGCCCCCAGGTCCAGGACTCAAACTGTGGTTGGCCATGTGGGAATCTAGCACCCTTAACCACTATGTCACTTGCCCGCCCTGAGAATGCTTATTTAACTCTTCTACAAAACTAGCTGCTTAAGGTGGGCCATCCGGTAGCACAGTGGTTAAGCACTGTGTGTAAAGGTGGTTGGATCCCACATGGCTGACTAGGGTTTGAATCCTGGTCCTAGCAGTTTCAAAAGCATGCTAGGGGTATGTGTGCTCATGCCCAAATTTCTGCAGAAAAGGAGAATGGAATGGGAGAGACCATGCCCCACGCTCTCCTCCTACCTTTGCTGAGCAAATTTACCGTCTGGCAATTGGTAAACAAAAAAAACTGCTTAAATTGACATTGCAGCTTAGTGTTAATGTAGTCTGGAAACAGAATGGTACTCCTTAGAAAGGAGGCCAAATTAGGGCCAGGGGTCACTTTTCACTTGCTGTGGCCCTCTGAGTTTGAATCAGTAAACGAAACCACACTAGTTATCTGAGCAGAGAGGGATTCATATGAAATGGTCGAATTAAAAAAATAATAATGATTATAATAACAAAATTTAAAAAATAAGTAACTCCTTAAAAAATAGTTAAGGGATACAGATAAAAAGATTTTTAACTATTCAGTGTGGAAAAAAAAAAGAAACTTAAATGTGTAACAAACATAGCAACTTCAAGAAGATAGTACCAAGGACCAACAGTTGGCGTAATGACTATGTCACTGGACTCCCATGTAATTGACTGCGGTTTGAGTCCCAGACCTGGTGGCTTAGACTCACGCCTGGCACATGTGCGTGCATGCCCAAGTTCCCAAGAGAAAAATGGAGGAGAAGGGATTGTGGTGTGGCCATCCCCCCGGGGGGTGATTTCTTGCTTTCTGTCTGTCTGTCTGTCTCTCTTTCTGGTGAGCGCACATGCCCTATAGCAGAAACCTCTCTCTCTCAAAAAAACATCTCATTCTCAAAGATCCTTATTTAAGTAGCTTGGGCTGGGATCTGGGGTCAGCATTCTAAAACCTCTGTAGCCTCTTCCGAAGGACAGCCAGTCTTGACAGCCATGACTTTAGTTTGTTGTCTATTTTAGTGTCAAATTATTGATATTTTCATCTTGTTTCATGGTGTGCAAATTGAGATCAGCCCAAATCCCAATGATTATATCCACAGATAGTGCAGCTACCTCTATTCCCATGATTCCTCTTCTTTGTATAGTGCATTTATTTTTATTAATGGGAGCACATGCACATACGTGAGAGAGGGAGAGAGAAAGAGAGACACCCTCAACGGACATCTCATCATGCTGCACGCTCCTTCCTCAGTGTCTAGCTTGTCAGGGCCATGGGTGCACACACATTTGGTGTGCTTCCAGGTCATCTTGGGGTCCAAACCCACAGTTGGCCATGTGGCTTCCAGCACTGTGGTTCAGCATGCTACCGACTGCACAAGTGAGGCTGGGCCCCGTGGTTTTTCTTCCTCTACCTCTCAGACTCCCGCTAATTCTACTCTCACTGAACCAAAACCTCAGACTTCATTTTTCAACCACAGTGAGCTACTTGCAATTTCCTAAGAAGATTCTTCACTTCTCTGTACATATATGTATTTTATTTCCTCCGAGGGGGAAAAACAAACAAACAAACAAACAAAAACAAACCAAAACAAAACAAACAAAAAAACCCTTCACTCAAACTACAGCAAACTTAAGTTAAAATATAAGAAAACCTTCATTTTTTTTGAGAGGATTTTGCTATAAGGTGCATGTACTCTCCAGAAAGAGAGAGGGAAGACAGAGACACAGAAAGTGAAAAATCACCCCCAGAGGGGATGGCCATACTGCAATTCCAGCGTGAGTTTAAGCCACCGGGTCCGGGACTCCAACTGTTAACTACGTGAGAGTCCAGCAACATAGCCATTAGCCATTACAACATCTGCTGGTCCCAAAACCTTCATGTTTTTAAAGCACTATTCAAAACTGAGTACTTTCTATAAAGTTAGTTTTAAAAAATGTGAATGCATAGGAAATAGTTTGAAGGAAATTCATGAAAACATTAACTGTTGTTGTCTCCAAGATTACAGATTTTAATTTCTTTCTCTTTCTGTAGTTTAGGAATGTTCTACAATGGCCCATACTACAATTCATTCTAAACAGAAAAAAGTAAAAAACCTATGGGAAAATCGTTTATATATTGAAAACTATCAGATATACCTCTATATCTGAATTTATTTAATTCCTGAATTAAGGTAGAAATATTTGGTTAATTACAGTTAGTGTAATGGCTATGTCGCTGGACTCCCACGTAGTCGACCGTGGTTCAAATCCAGGACCCAGTGTCTTAAAACTCATGCTGGGTGCGTGTGCGTGCGTGCCCAATATCCTGAGAGGAGAATGGAGGAGAAGGGATTGCGGCGTGGCCATCTCCCCTGGGGGGTGATCTCTCGTTTTCTGTCTCTCTGTCTCTGTCTGGCGAGCGCACGTGCCCTATAGCAAAAACCTCTTAAAAAAAAAAAAGAAATATTTGGTTAATTAAATTGGATTAGTTTTCACTCCCACATACACTAAATGTATTTTTCTATCAGCCACTAGATGGCAGTCTGGTCACACGCAAATGCCCCATTTATCATTTGCTACATCAGTAGGAATTGAGCAAAATTTACATATTTTTATTTTTCACCTAACAAATTATATCATTTAGCTTTAACAGCTATTTCAATACACACTAAGAAAATAGATGTTTAATTATCCAAAATTTAAATCATTTTTTTTATAATTACCTCAAATGTGTTATCATCCCAGCCAATTCTATTGTAATTAGCCCCAACCCTTCACTTAAAACATAGCAGAAACTTTTTCACTCTTATTTTATTATTTTTTTAAGAGAGAGATTTTTGCTGTAGGTTGCTTGCCAGAGAGACACAGAGAGAGATACAAAACGAGAAAACACCCCCCAGGGTGGATGGCCACACTGCAGTCTTTTCTCCATTCTCCTCTTGGGATCTTGGGCACACATGCACATGCACCTGGTGTGAGTTTTAAGCTGCTGGGTCTGGGACTGTAACTGTGTCGACTATGTGGGAGTCCAGCGATGTAACCATTATGCCATTTGCTGGTCCCTTGCATCTGTTCTTGACTTAGGCCTTTAGGCTAATAGTTGATACCCACAGGAGTCACTTAGTGTAAATGGGTGTTATCCTAGACTAGGGTGCCACCTCCATTCCTGTATACCAATGTCACATTGGCAAAGACCTAAAAATTGGCATCTGTGGGGTCAAATTGCCCCAAACTTTCCCAAGTCAAAGGGTGGTAGGATAAGGGATAATCCTAAAGTGTTCTGATGACCCCTGCCTGTGTCAGAATTATTTGAAATCTTGTTTGAAATAATGTATTCATGGGACCAGCAGATGGCAAAATATTTACATCACTGGACTCCTATATAGTCAACTGTGGTTCGAGTCCTTGACCGAGCAGCTTAAACTCACACCAGGCACATGTGTGTGCGTGCCCAAGATCCTGAGAGGAGAAGGGATTGTGGCATGGCCTATCCCCCTTCTGAGATGATTTCTTGCTTTCTGTCTCTCTGTCTTTCTGGTGTTTTTAGTTTTAGTTTTTGTTTTTTGTTTGTTTTTGTGCTTGCTAGAGACAGAGAGGGAAAGTGAGAAATCACCCTGGCCACATTGCAATTTTTTCTCCATTCTCCTTTCAGGATTTTGGATATGCATGCACATGTGCTGTGAGTGTATCTCAAGCCACTGGGTCCAGGACTCGAACCGTGCAGTCGGCCATGTGAGATCCAACCCCCTTAACTACCATCCCACTGACTGGCTCAATATACCCAAGATATGAAAAGATACTCAGTCCTTTGGCCAGATTAAAAAGAAAATAATAACCATTGCCTATTTTCCACCACTTTCTGTACAGGGTATTACAAGCATCAAAGAAATCTGAAGTCCAACACCCCCCTCCCAAAAATGTTTTCTATATCTTTCTTTCCAAAGTATGATCCCTTGTCAAAAATGATTCCTCTTTATGATTTCCCTCAGTGGGATGATGACATATCTGCTTGGCATTACATTTCCAACACACAGAACTCAGGGAATGAGTCAAATTTGGGAGAGTCAGAGCTGATTTTCTGCCAGAGAAACAGGGCTTTTGCTTTAGAACACGTGAGGTGCATTTCTCATGTCTAAACTTTAGAGCTGCACATTGTATTGAAGGGTAATTGCAACACATTAGGAACGACAGGACAGCACAGAGAGATTTTTCATAGTCTTTTTCTGATTACAAAAAACATAGCCTTTATAAAACGTTTGGCGAACTCTTAAAAACTCAAAACAGGAAAGTTAACATCTCTCATAATTTCCTAACCTAGAACAAGTGTCCCATACGTGACTATAAAAACAGCTATAGGGTCCAGCAGGTGGTGTGGAGGATGGGGTGCTGGATCCTACATGACCAACAGAGTACAGTTCGAATTCTGGACCACGGCTTTGAGAATTGCACTGGGGGTGTGTGTGCAGGAGGGCCCAGAACCCTGGGAGGAGACTGGGGAGACAGGACTGAGGTGTGACCATCTCCCTTGGGGGGGTGATTACTCACTTTCCCTCTCTTTCTCTCTCTCACAAGCACATGTGCCATACAGCAGAAACTAAAACACAAAACAAACAACAACAAAAAACAGCTGAGAGGGCTGTGTCTAAACAGGTATGTTAGAGTCTCTGCATTCTCGTCACATTCCTAGTGAAATTCTACTATCTGGAGTTCTATCGTTAAAGCAAATGATTTTAAAGAGTGTAAGAAAGAATACAGCATGTTTCGGTATTAAACTAGATGTCAGTGTATATTTTAAAACAAACCCCTTTGTATGTTATTAACATGACCTTTTCTTTGCATTAATTTAGGGCTAGGTATTCTCTTTAATTTATGTTAAGTCTGAGGGCCACGAGTAACCTCCGAAGTACAAATATGCACTATTTAACCAAATCCATCATTTTTAGGGTAACAGAAACTCAAAATGCTATTCTTGCAATTCCTCAATTTTCTGTGGGGCCTCAGCAAGTTAATTATCCTCTTTGTGTGCTTAATCCTCTTAGAGAGCAGCCCTCATGGCTTCTGTAGACTATGCCTTTCTATGAGAATGAATGCTTCCTTTTATCCTCTGTATATAGAAATAGAAAAAAAAATAGAACTAAAATAAGAGAACGAGAACCCTACATTTTGCATCAAGCTAAGAAATATAGGGGCACTATCTAGAGATTTAATTGTCTGTCTCAGTCTTTCAGCACACTGCTGCCTTCTAGAACATAATTTTAATTTTAAAATAAAATGATTAGAAGTTGGTATTCAATTTGGATATTGCCTGCTTTTTAATTATTTTTTTCATCTAACAAACAAACTTAAAAATAACACCATCTGTGCCATTAATTGCTCTTTGGTGTGAATATACCATAAATTTTAAAGTAGCAAAATGGAGCTATAAATTTCTTTCCCAGAACAATTCATATTAATTCATTCACAGAACATTTGGGGGACACTGAGATAGATAAATAAGACATAGTCTTTACTTACAATCTAGTGATGGAATCTAAGACAATTTTAATATGTTCAAAAATTATTTATTGAGTGCTATTGTCTTCCAGGCAGTGTTCTAGAGATTAGAAATAGAGTAATAAATAGAATACACAATTTCAGCTTTCATGCACTTAGATTTTAGTAGGGTAGATAAATAATCATATAACATGAATAAAAGGAGTGCAAAAAGTTTGTGGAGAAATAAAACTAGACTGTGAGTTTATTTTGGCCCCCACTAAATATTGAAATCCATGCAATTTTTTCATAATATGCATTTTTCATGAACTTTTTGAAGTCCCTTAATACAATGTAGTATATTGGTAATGAGAGCTAGGTAGAAAAACAGTAGGGTGTAAGAGGTCATAGGCAGGGACCAGCAGATGGCATAATGGTTACATCACTGGACTCCCACATAGTCGACCAAGGTTTGAGTCCCGGACCCAGTAGATTAAAACTCATTCCAGATGCATGTCCGTGCATGCCCAAGATCCTGAGGAGAGGATGGAGGAGAAGGGATTATGGTGTGGCCACCCCCCTGGGGGTGATTTCTCCCTTTCTGTCTCTATCTTTCTCTATCTCTCCAGTGAGCACACATGCCCTATAGTAAAAATCTCTCTCTAAAACAAAAGAGAGAGAGAGAGGGAGATCATAGGCCAACTTATATTTTAGCAAAGTCCTGAAGGAAATAAAGGAATGAGCCACATGAATATTTGCTAGAAGAACACTTCCAGGGAAGCGAGGCCAAAGTGGCCACCGGCTTGAGTGGAGTGATCAAGGTGAGGATCGGTGGGTGACGTGAGAGAGGTCGCAAGGGTGGGGGGTGGGAGGCTCACTGGGTCTTATGAACATGTCAAGAACTATGGCCCTTGTTTAGAGGGAGATGAAGAATCGATTGTGGAGTTTTGAACACAAAAGTGAGAAAAATCACAGGGACATGGGATCATATTGCGAGTCTGCAGAACCGATGAGAGGAAGTTGAACAGGAGTGTTAGCAGCGGAGGTAAGAGGTGATCAGGTTCTCCATAGTTTTGAGGGGAAAGTTGACAAGATACGCTGATGGATTGGACAGAGGCTGTGCGGGAGAGCTAAGACTTTTTTTTTTTTTTTTTGAAGAGAGAGATTTTTGCTACAGGGCTTGTGTTCTCTCCACAGAGATGGAGAAAGAGAGAGAGAAAGGAAGCAAGAAATCAGCCCCCCTGGGGGGATGGTCATGCAGCAATCCCTTCTCCTCCATTCTCCTCTCAGGATTTTGGGCATTAGTTTCATTTTTTTATGAAGTAACATTTTATGACCCTGGATATACAAAAATGTCACAGCTGATTCATTTGATATTTTCTGCCCATTAAAGATGATTTTAAAAGTTACATTCTGCTATAGTTTAGGTAGTGACACTGAGTTAAAAATAACACTATATCAAATTTCAGAAGTGAGACATTTAGTATTAATTTTGAGGGTCACTGGTTTAAGTTTCCTTAGGTGCTGATTATAATTCTTTCCAATCATTTAAAATTTATTTTTTAATAGAAGTAAATTGATGTGCACAGTTCATAGTCTAGAAACTTGATGCCCACTTTTCAAAATTAACCATCGCAGCAGAAAGGACATAAATTAAATAGAAGTATCTCTTTTACTATCTCACTTATGTAAGATTTATTCTTTGATGTTGCGCTAAGGAGTTTTTATTTGCGTGCTTCACTTTCTTCTTTTTAAAAAATCTGGAGTGAAGGGGCCAGCAGATAATGTGGTGGTTAAGATGCTTGACTCCCACGTGGCTGACAGTGGTTTGAGTCCTAGACGGGGCGGTTTGCTTTCTTACTTTCTCTCTCTCTCTCTTTCTGTCTTTCTGGCGAGTGCCTGTATCAAATTAAAATAACACTAATGATGATAAATCAAATTAAATGAATAAGTCTTTAAAAAGACTTACAGAATTCTTTTTTAAAAGACTTACTTATTTAATTGTATGAATTACTATTATTATTTTAAATTTGCTATAGGGCATGTGCACTCATCAGAGAGAGAGAGAGAGAGAAAGCAAGCTGCCAGGTCCAGGACCTGAACCATAGTCAGACATGTGGGAGTCTAGTGCCTTAATCACCACACCCCCTACTGGCCCCAGAATTATTTTTAAAAAATCAAAAATGAAAAGGAAGCTGCGGAAAAAGGATCAGCAGGTGGCGTGGTGGTTAAGGCACTTGGCTCTCACATGGCCAAATGTGGTCTGAGTCCTGGACCTGGCAGTTTGCTTTCCCACTTTCCCTCTCTCTATATATCTCTGTCTCTCTTTGGTGAGCACACATGCCCTGCAGCAAAGTTTTAAAAAATGATAAATAAAATTAAATAAATAATTCTAAAAAAATTTGGAGAAAAAGATGACCCTAACAGGGGTACAGATTAGATTATCAATCAGCATTTAACCTAGCTACTGCTATATCCATGTATGCATTAGATTTGATATAGCAGACAGGAAATTAAAGCAATGTCCTACTATCCTTAAACATCTGGGAGAGAGAGAGACGAAAAGTTCCCCTGATTAGAACTGGAGAGGCATATGGGTTGTCATTTGGATTATGTGGATGATCCAGAATTAACCTAAAGAGAGGGACTTGGTGCTTCAGTCTCTATAGCAGACTATGATTTCTTTTTTTAAAAAAAGACAACTGCAATAGCATCTCCTATCCACACGTTCTCCTATAACCTCACCGTGGCACGAGCGATGGAGTCTGTGTCCCTTCCCCTCGAACCTGAGTAGAGCAGTGTAACTGCTTCAAATACGGTAAGGTTATAAAAATGACATGTGTATTCATTTGTTTTTCTGAGAGGCTCACTATTGGAACAGTGACCATGATGTGAAGGAGCCCAAGAAATCAAACCCATGTGGAAAAGAACGGAATCTCCTGTCACAGTCGCAGCTGAGCTCTGAGCTGACAGCCAGGCACGTGAGTGCGCCATATTGGAAGTGGAGCCTGCAGCCTCTGATCTGATGGAGCCACTGCAGAGACCGCATGGGACAGAGAGGAGCTACTTAGCTGGGCATGGCCTAGATGGCAGATTTGTGAGCGAGCTGCTCATTACTGCCGAAAGTCCCATGTTATGACATGTTTGCTAGGAGGCAAGTAGATAACTGATACGATGACCCCAAAGTTGGAAAAGAGCTCTCCTTTTAGTCCCCGAATGTTAGTAGCTAGGGACTGTTGAGGATATAAATATTTCTCATGTAGATAATATTATTGGCATCCCAATATTTTGACAGTGTTAATGCATTAAAGAGATTCCCATCATGTTTTCATTCTCGTTCATATAGAAGATGAGGGAGTTTACAAAATCACCTAAAGTGACAGTGGTATGTGAGAATAAAAGACCTTGAAAAAGCTCCAGGGAACCCTGATAGTTGAAGGCTGTAGAGAAAAAGCAATCAGTACAGTTAAAGTAAAAATAAATTGTGAAGTAGAATGAATGGAGTTTCTGGTACTTAATCTAAGGCGAGAGAGTATTGTAAGAATGGGGCATGTGTCTAAGTTAACCACAGTTTATTTTTGTTAAAAGTGGGATTTAAAAATGGAAGTGTTGTGTGGATATCACATATTACTAGGATAAAGATAAAATCAAATGGATTTTACATATGGGGAATATGAAAAATACATATATAACTGCCTTTTTATAAGTTTACAAGTCTTGTTGAGAAATAAACTTTATGCATAATGGCACAGCAGTAATGTAGGGCAGAATGTAATTAGGATTAGAAATATGTGATAGTCCGGGACCAGCAGTTAGTGTAATGGCTATGTCGCTGGACTCCCATGTAGTCGATCGCGGTTCGCGTCCCGGACCCGGTGGCTTAAAACACTCCGGGCACATGTGCGTGCATGCCCATGATCCCGAGAGGAGAATGGAGGAGAAGGGATTGCGGCACGGCCATCCCTCCTGGAGGGTGATTTCTCGCTTTCTGTCTCTCTATCTCTCTCTGTCTGCCCCTATAGCAAAAACCTCTCTAAAAAAAAAAAAGACATATGTGATAGTTCAAAGACAAGTAAGAATTACCTAATAAGGTGTTTGGAGATGACACTCAAGATGTTGGAGTTAGAATGGCGGAGAGTAGGCCAGGGCCAGGAGAATGGAGGTGCATGTGACTGCATACACACAGGTAGCGATGAAGCCATGGGAGCTATTATTACCAAGAGCTATTATTATAATAGCACAAAGAATAAAGACCTGCAGGGAACTGAAGAGCCTGAAGGAGATGATCTCCTACTGGAAGATCTCTGAAGACATGGTAGACAAAAGTCTGGTTGGGTAGCTAAAGGAGAAGAGCCAAGAGATAATGGAGACTTGAAATATCACCAAGATGAATCCACAACATCTGAGGTAGTTTAAATTAGTTGAGAAATGCATTATCTCCAGAAATAGTTTAAGCATTTGAATACCAGCTATGTTTGTTAAGAATTCTATTGGGCCAGTGGGTGGTATGGTAGTTAAGGCACTGGACTGCCACATGGCTGACTGCAGTTTGAGTCCCAGACCTGGTTGCTTTCTCACTTTCCCTCTCTTTGGTGAATACATGTGCCCTATAACAAATTAAAAATAATAAGAACAACAGATTAAATAAAATAAATAATTAAAAAAAGAATTCTATACTTAGTGAACCATCATGTTTGGGAAGATACAGAAAAATTGCTGCATATAGAAAAATTTCATATGATCCAAACTTTCTACATAATTCAAGACTCCATCATAATATGTATATAAAAGTTTTTACAATCTTTCCAGCTGGCCCTCATTCATAACTTTCTACTCACCTTAACTCTAAAAAACAAAATCAGAGAATATTAATTTTTCAAAGTCTATTGTTTTCCCATGTGTTCAACTCTTTTTTTCTGGCTGTCAAAAGAAATTTTAGTGTCCTTACGTTGTATGGTAGTTAAGGCACTGGACTGCCACATGGCTGACTGCAGTTTGAGTCCCAGACCTGGTTGCTTTCTCACTTTCCCTCTCTTTGGTGAATACATGTGCCCTATAACAAATTAAAAATAATAAGAACAACAGATTAAATAAAATAAATAATTAAAAAAAGAATTCTATACTTAGTGAACCATCATGTTTGGGAAGATACAGAAAAATTGCTGCATATAGAAAAATTTCATATGATCCAAACTTTCTACATAATTCAAGACTCCATCATAATATGTATATAAAAGTTTTTACAATCTTTCCAGCTGGCCCTCATTCATAACTTTCTACTCACCTTAACTCTAAAAAACAAAATCAGAGAATATTAATTTTTCAAAGTCTATTGTTTTCCCATGTGTTCAACTCTTTTTTTCTGGCTGTCAAAAGAAATTTTAGTGTCCTTACGTTTAGCTCAGGACTGGGCTCTGATCCCATGACTTGTCTGGCCAAGGAAACTCCAACTCACTGGCTGCCTTTCAAAAGATCAACAGATGTCTCTGCTAGCATTGTTTGTTAGTCTCCAGAGTCAAAAGGCATCTAATGAAGGCAGGATTAACAACATTTAGATTTAGATTTCTAAACTAAAGCCTAATGCAAAAGAGAAAGTAAACAATTCTTAAGAATGTGAAGAAACACAGACCTTTGAGTAAAGGCTTGTCCATACCAAATTTTCTTTCTTTCTTTTTTTTTTTTTGAGAGGTTTTCGCTATAGGGCGCGTGCACTCGCCAGACAGACAGAGACAGAGAGACAGAAAGCGAGAAATCACCCCCCAGGGGGATGGCCACGCTGCAATCCCTTCTCCTCCATTCTCCTCTCGGGATCTTGGGCACGCACGCACACACGCCTGGCGTGAGTTTTAAGCCACCGGGTCCGGGATGCGAACCACAGTCAACTATGTGGGAGTGCAGCGACATAGCCATTACGCTAACTGCTGGTCCCCCATACCAAATTTTGTATAAAGCTGAGTTCTAACATCTGAAGAGATATTCTATCATATCTCTAGCAAACAAAGCAACAATTCTCATCTTAAGTGGGATTTTAGAATACTTAACATTGATAAACCTGAAAACCATAACTGCTTGAATAAGTCAGATGATAGCCTACTTAATATATCAATTAAACCACTTTGTTTTGACTGATTCTAAACCATGCCATTTCAGGGAGAATTAATTTTCGTTTGATGGAGTAAGAGAAATTTAGATTATTTGCTTCCTTTAATCATAAAGACCTTCAGTGCTTGCTAAACTTATTATAATTTACTATAGTAGGTGGTCAGTCAGATAGTAGGTTTTGTTATTTTTTTGTGTTTGTCTATATTATTTATGAAATACATATTATCAGATTTTTAAAAATATTAGAAGCAGTAATATTGCTCAAAAGTTTTAAGTAGTAGCTGAAGAGTAATGAAGAACAACATGAAATGGGCCTCCATGCTTCTGAACAGCTGGATAATGAAGAATATTATTTCCCTTCCTCCCCTTTTCTTATTGCCAAAGGGCACTAGACAGATTGAGAGAGAGAGAGAGAGAGAGAGAGAGAGAGAGAATCCCCCTATTGGGTATGGCCATGTTGCAATCCTTCCTCCTTTTCTTCATTCCAATAGAATTCTGGGCACACAGGCACATGTGCCTCATATCTTTTTCATGTTTCTAGAGCCAGGATTTCAACCTTAGTCAGCCATGTGGAACCTGGTTCCCTAAGCACTATGCCTAACTACTGTGCTTAACTGCTGCATCATAGGGCCAGCCCAGAATGATGTTATTTGTTACCTGGGGGTTTGCATCGCCTCAAAGGTCACTCTTATCTGTGACTCCAACTCAATGTTTCATAACTCTGAGATATTTATTGGAGGTTAAATATATCCACGTGCTAGAACTTCCTATAATTCTTCCAACTTTTCCATTAAAAATAATCTCTTAAGGGGCCAGCAGGTGGCATGTTGGTTAAGGTGCTGCAAGCCCACATGGCCAACAGCAGTTTGAATCCTAGTCCTGGACCTGCTGCCTTGCTTTCTCATTTTCCCTCTCTCTCCCTGGAGAGCATATGTGCCTTACTGCAAATTAAAGATAAGAATAATAGTAATAATAAACAAAGTTAAATAATTATAAAAATAATCTTTTAAAGTATATATGTATGTAGTATATATATATATGTAGAAGATCCTCACTTAAAAGTATGAACTAATGTCCCAGCCACAGTGTGTAGGGTAGTGTCAGTGCTTGGGAGGCTGGAAGCTTTGGGGAGGCCCATGTTCTGTTCCTGGCCCAGCCTGAACCCTTAGAGAATCATACACATGCCTGAAATTGTAGCTAATTGGGAGGTGGGACATGAGGATCGTGACACAGCAAGATCTTGTCTGAAATGCTTCTCTCTGTCTCTCTCTCCCTTTCCCTTTCTCCTAATCTCTCATTAAAAAAAAAAAGATGTAACCTTCTAAACATAATTTATAATTTATGATTAAATTTAATAATTTAACATTGTTTCAATGATTCAAGTTTATTTCAAATATTAATAATAAATGTAAGAAATGGCATATGGGCTATTGATCATTTCTTTTCAAATAACTGTTGTGCTAATCCGGGTGCTCTGAGAAGCAGAGGCCAAGGTAGCATTAAACAGCCAAAGACTTTATAGCTGGTGTGAACTCTCTCCCTTTCCCTTTCTCCTAATCTCTCATTAAAAAAAAAAAAGATGTAACCTTCTAAACATAATTTATAATTTATGATTAAATTTAATAATTTAACATTGTTTCAATGATTCAAGTTTATTTCAAATATTAATAATAAATGTAAGAAATGGCATATGGGCTATTGATCATTTCTTTTCAAATAACTGTTGTGCTAATCCGGGTGCTCTGAGAAGCAGAGGCCAAGGTAGCATTAAACAGCCAAAGACTTTATAGCTGGTGTGAAATGACTGTGTTATTAAAAAATGGGGAGGGAGCTGGACAAGGCTGGGAGGCAGGCCAGACCATGACGGGAGTCTGATCCCAAGTGGAGAAAAGAGAAAGAGAAGACTGGAAAGAAGGAAGGTTGGGTGGAACCTTCCAGACCGCCAAAGGAAGGTACAGCATAGCTATTGGCAAGTCCTCGAATGGAGGTTGGCTGACAAAGGAATTCTTTGTTTTCTCAGGAACTGATCTGCTATAATTAATCATTGGCAGGAACTGGTCGGTGGTATACACGACCTCACCCCAAATGCTAGGGTGAGTTTCAGGTTCAATGCCTGGGGGCCCTCAGTGAATTACTTTCCCATAATTGGAAGTTTGCTGGGTACATTCTCAGGACTGCCATCACCACCACACCAGTATCTCCATACTTGGTTTCCTTCCTGATTTTTGCTCCTTAACTGTGAACTGTGCTCTGGAGAACTCGGTGTGAATGATCTGCTGACATCTTGAATTTAGTGATTCAGGGCATTCCAACATGAATAGTAATTCTGGCCCGACTGATACCACCATTCTCTCGAATACCAAGGGCAAATTTTACCTCTTCTCGCCTTTGTCTTCCAGACTCAAATAGCTAATGAATTCTGTCTGGTTTGTCTCTACCCTGTTTTTGCCTTCTGCCCTTTCTTGGGGCTTTTAATGTTTCTGTTCTACTTCAGTCTGGCATTGCCTTTACGGTCTATTATCTGCACTGTCGCACACCTCCCACCACCACCCCCTGCCCCTATGTCTCCCACCCTCTGCTCTCTTCTTTTCAGTTCATCTAAACTGCTGTGGCCAGATTCATCTCTTTTGAAGGGCAGCCCTGATTGAATTATTTCCATTCTTTGAAAAAACAAGTACTGGGGCCAGCAGATGGCATAGTGATTTAAGAGCTAGATTTTCATGTGGCTGATTAGGGTTGTAGTCCTGAACCCAGCGGCTTGAAAATCACACCAGGTGCACGTGCATGCATGCCCAAAATCCCAAGAGGAGACCGAGCAGAGAGGATTGTGGTGTGGCCATCTCTCTCAAGGTATGTGTATGAGGGTGCGAGTTCTTGCTTTCTCTTTCTCTTCATTTCTGTCCCACAAGCACATATGCCATTCAGAGAAAAAAAAAATCTTCAATGGCTCTCAATTTTTTACAAAGCAAACGTCTGTATGTTTAGCCTGTCATGCCTGGGCCTCCATGATCTGGCTGTAGTCCAGATCCACTCTATCTTACCTCCTAAAATCCCTTTTACATACACTGATTCTAGCCTTCCTGAGTTACAGCAGGACTGCAGTCATGCTCTGAACTTTCCTACATTCGTGAAACTTCCTCATGCACTTTCTTTCATTTTCTCGGTCTGTCTTGCCTGTGCTGCTTCTAAACCATCTGTTAGTCTGGCTCAAAAGTGACTTTGGGCTCTCCCCCCAAATCCCCTAACTGGACATACTCTGTTGGCTGACATTTGCTGGTATATAAAATACACCTCTAGTTTATAATGAAATTTGCATATGGGAATAGGGATGAGTGTACTTTGTCAAGCACATATTGAAATGGGTTTTGTGAGGAAAATGTATTATTTGGTTCATGTAAATACTGAATACCGTCATCCAGCAAGAAGACATATATTCTGAGTATACAAAACACTTAAACTTGAACTTTGAAAAATGAAAATTACAGATTTCAAAAGGAATGCTTGGTTATCACGAGATGCTGATGCGTAATTGGAGATCACATAATACAGTAGAGCAGATACCACTTCAGTATTTCAGTAAATAATTTAACAAATCCCAAGCCATCATGTAAAACAAGCATGGCTGAATTATTGTGCAGATAGCCAAGGTACATATGGGAAAAGAAAAAAAAAAAACATTTCATTAGGAACCAGAACAAAATATGAAGCACAATAACAAAAGTGAATATATTCCAATATCGTGTTTACACATGAAGCAAGTATTTGTCAAATGCTAGCACCTAGAAAAACATGGTAAAGGAGCAAATAAATATGCTAGCTTGTGTGTTACAGCAAGGCCTTTGTCGCATTCAGTTATGTTTATGTTAGTGATAACTTTAAACAGTAAATGTTTGAGGAATAGTTTAAACCCTACCTTGGCTCAGCTTTGGTGTGTGTGGTTTTTTAAAATTTTTGTTAAGAAAAATGCTGATCAAGGGCATGGTGGTTAGGGCACTGAGCTCCCATATGGTTGACGGCAATTTGAGCCCCGGCCCCGGGCCCTTGAAAATCATGCTGAGCACTTGTGCCGATGTGCTCAAAATACTGAGAGGAGAATATAGGAGAAGTTAATTGCAGAATGGCCATCGCCCATAGGGAGGCGATTTCTCACTTTTCTCTCTGACTCTGTCTTCTCTGGCAAGAGCACATGCTCTATGGCAAAACAAAAACAAAAACAAAAGGAAAAGAAAGATGCGGATAGGATGCAAATGCAAAAACTACAGTTTGGTCACTGCTCTGTCCCAAATCCCCACAGCACAGTCCTGCCCATCTCTTGCTTGCTGCATGTGCCCGTTTCCACTGCACTGCAGGGTTCTCGAGGGTAGGCTGTGTGTTCATGCAGTTTTATATCCTCACAATTTGCATGTGGATGAATGGAAGAAGTGGGGTAGGCTGCGTAGGCAATCAGGACAAATAGCAGGAGAAGTGGAGACTGATCAGATGGAAGGGAGCAAAAGGGAACTGCAGGCCAGAGAAGGGCACGGGGAGAAGGCATCGACGTGAGTAGTATGCTCTGTCTATGGAGGAACCGTGAGAAAAACTAGGAGATCCTGTGGAAGCCAAACAACGGGCTCTTCATATCATGCTAAAGAGTTTGGACTTTATTTTTAGGCGCTGGGAAACCACTCAAGGAGATGAGAGGATGAAAGTTGTATTTTAGATCATCTGGCAGAGTGGAGGTTGGCTGGGAGTGTGGGGAGAGTTTGCCTTGGTTACAGAGGGGGCAGGGAAACCAGTCAGGAGGAGGCTGTTCTGTGTTTCAGATAAGACTTGATGGGGGCTTGTCCTAAAGCAGAGCAATGAGAATGGGGCACAGGGGAGGGAGTCCGTAAATATCTGGATGCTTTAAGCAACAGAACTCAGTGATTTTTTCCGCATAGTCCATGAGTAAGAGAGGGTTATAGGCTAACTCAGGTATGTGAGTGGGGGAGACTGCTATGACAGTGGTGCTTTAGGCAAGAAAATGAATTGCTTCAGGACCTGAGATAAGGGAAAACAATGACGTTCACAATGCAAATAGAATACATTTGATTCCAGAGATAGCTGGAGAATTGAGAGCTGAGTTGTTTGTAATATTACGTTTTACATGTGCTTTATCTTCCCACAGATTGGGCTGCAATTCTTTCCTTCTAATCATCTTTTTTTCCTCGAAGCTTTCAGAATCTCTTAATTCTCATACCATATGTGGAGGAGCCCTTCCAGAGTCTTCTTTTTTTTTTTTCTCATATACAAAGGCCCTTTGATCTGATGGATATTCCATGTGTTTTACTGATTCTACAGATCCCATCCTATATCTTCCACTTCAGGTAAAAAAAAATTTAAAAAGAGATCTCATAGGCCAGTAGGTGTCCTAACAGAAAATGATTTTTCAATTTTAAAAAGAATTTTTTTTTTGCAAGAGAGAACAAATGAAAGCACGATCAAAGGAGCATGACCATGGCATAAGCCCCTTTCTTCTATTTTTCCATTTCTGTCAGGTCCCTAGGCAAGCACACCAGGTGTGTTTTTCAAGCCACCAAGGTCAGAATTTGAACCACAGTTGAGGACCAGAAGATCTCATAATGGCTATGTCACTGGACTCCCATGTAGTCAACCGCATTTCAAGTCTGGTGGCTTAAACTCAGGCCTGGTGCACGTACGTACGTGCCCAAGATCCCAACAGGAAAAGGGAGAAGAAGGGACTGCAGTGTGGCCATCCCCCCTCGGGGGTGATTTCTCGCTTTCTGTCTCTCTGTCTCTCTCTCTCTCTTTCTGGTGAGCACACGTGCCCTATAACAAAAAATTCTCCCCCCACCAAAAAAAAAAAAATTGGACTACATAGACCATGAGGATCCAGCTCCCCATGCATAAGCTCTAACCACTGTACTACAGGACCTGCTCAATTTTTCAACTTTAAAAAAATTAATTACTTAATTTATTTTTATTATCATTATTATTCTTTAATTTGACCAGAGAGAGAGAGAGAGAGAGAGAGAGAGAGAGAAGGAGAAAGAGAAAGAAGGAAAGGGAGAAAGCAAGCCACCAGGTCTGGAACTTGAACTGTGGTTGGCCATGTGGGAGTCCAGCACCTTAACCACCATGCCACCTGCTGGCCCCCAATTTTTCAACATTTAATGATAGCATCTTGAGCATTCCAGAACCTTCATAATACTTGGGATCCTGAAATAGTCAAAATTACAAGTTTTAAAAACCAAAGGACTAAAATGGCCAGAAAATATGTACCTATGAATTATTTATTTATTTATTTATTTATTTATTTATTTATTTTAAATTTCCAGAGGCTGCATGAGCTTACTAGAAATAGAGAAAACGCTTCCAAATGGGGTCGGGTCATGCCACATCCATTTTCCTCCATCTCTCCATCTCATCAGGATTTTGGTCATGCACAAGCAAGTACCTGTTGTAATTTTTAAGCCACTTTGGCCAGATTTGAGCCAGGCACAGCCATGTTAGGCATGGCTCCCTATGTGCAGGGCTTAACCACTGCACTGCAGGGCTAGCCCAAGAATCATTTATTTTTACTGGTGATATAAAAGCATTTCTAGGTCATTCAAACTGATCTACAGTAGAACAAGTTCGATGCATAACCTCGCTTAAAGCAGAAAGTGAGAAGTTTTAAACTAGGAGAATTTCTAAATTTCAAACAACATATACTTATATTGGAATGTATCCCAAACCTTGGAACTGATGATCAAATTATCTGTGATACATAGGCTAGAATTTAAGTATTTGAATTCTCAGCAGAGATCATCTTATATACACGACAAACAAATTCACAGCTGCCAAGTTTTATGATTCAGTTATGAGACAATTTGTTGAAACTTTTCCCATGATCTCAGTGTCCTTGGACTTTAGTAAGTGAAAGACTGGGAAGTTGGAAAAACAGCAACATAATAATTTGAAATATGAAGTATTACATTTCTGTCTTTTTAAAACTTTTTTTATAGACCATAGATTGGTTTATTTTTAACACTCATCATGCCATGAATTCATAGAGAATAGGTTCCAGAAGCTCAGGCTCCTTTCCATTGGTTTTCACAAAGTGGCTTCTCTGGGTGGAGCAGGCTGGTGCCTCAGTTGAACCCAGGTACCTTCCTCTTTGGCTTCCGTCTTTTTCTGGTCATTTCCCTTCACACGTTTTAGGAGGCTCTCTCTGCTCTTAGAACGCTTCATATGCTCAGTACACTTGTTTATTCTCTTGGCAAGAATCTTGCCCTTAACTTGTTTGTTCACAACAATGCCAACAGCATGCTGGGTAACACTGTAGACTCTTCTAGTTTTGCCATGGCAACATTTGTGGGGCATTCCTTTTTGAACAGTACCCATTCCCTTGATGTCTATAATATCACCTTTCTTGTAGATTCTCATACATGTTGTCAAAGGAAGCACTCCATGTTTTCTAAGAGGCCTAGGGAACATATATCTGTTATCTCTCTTCTTTCCCTTTGTGTTCATCATTTTGGTGAATCACTGGAAGATGGAGGTTCCAGCCAAAAGGCCATTTCTATCTTTTAAAGACCAAGAAAACAACTGGAATTCTTTTCACTCCAATTCTAAAAGGTGTGGGTAAAGTTTACTGACTTTCACTCTCTTTGTTTCAATTCCTGGATTATATAGATGTTGAAGAGATGGTTTGGCTCTGCCATATTTCAATAGATTTTTGCACTTTTTTTTTCACCTGTTCTGGTTCATGAACACTGTGTCTTGCAAATGTTACCTTATCATACTGGCATGATATGAGATGCTCTGTATTTCAGAGACTCAGTGGGAAAAAAGTCCGTATGTGTGTAGCATCCTGTATATCCCAGGCACTATACTGGGTATTTTCACTTTTATTTCATTGAAATGACACAACGTATGTCAGCTACAATGATGAAGAGTGCACCAGCTCAATGTGCTTTCCTATTGCTGTGTAACACGTTAAACACGTCACAAATTTAGCAACTTAAAATGCCACCCGTCTATGAATTCGATGGCTGTTTTATGGACCAAAGCCCGGGCAGGGTGTGACTACATTCTCTGCTCTGGTCTCACGTTGCTGAAATCATGGTGTCAGCCTTGCTGAGTCTCACTGGAACTCAGGATCCTTTTGCAAGAAGCTAGTTCCTGCATTATAGAAATGAGACCTGCATTTCCTGATTGGAGAAAAATCCACTTCCTAGATCATTAGCAGAAATAATTTCTTTGGTATTGGTTTTCTGTTAGCTGTTGGTTGGAAGCCACTAAGCAGGGCTAGAGGTTGCCACCTGCTTCCTGGCCTGGAACCCTTTCCATCAGAGTTCATAGTATAGATGTTTGTTCTGTGAAGGCCAGCAAGATAATCTTTCTCCAGTCTGCTAAGACGGATCTTGTATGATATAACCTAATTACAAGAGTGACATCCTCTCACCTTTGCTGTGTTCTGTTGGTTAGAAGCAAGGTGCAGTTTCCATCTGACACTCAAGGGGAAGAAACTATACATGTAAGGAAGAGAGTCATCTGAGGTCACCTTATTGTGTGTCTGCCACAAAAGTTTATGTTCAGAACAACTGTGGAAAAAAATCAGATCAAAGTGGTTATCCGTTTTTGTAGGATTCAGTGAATAGAACATTTGCCTAGGGAACAATGTTAGGTGTGTTGAATGTGCGGTAGTTACTACCAAGATGTCAACCCAAATGGTTAAAAGGGTACTGGTCTTCGAACTCCAGGACTGTTATCATATTGTTTGAGAATGAATCCCAGTTCTATCAAGAATTAGCTGTGTTGGGACCAGCAGTTAGCGTAATGGCTATGTCGCTGGACTCCCATGTAGTCGACCGCGGTTCGCGTCCTGGACCTGGTGGCTTAAAACTCATGCTGGGTGCGTGTGTGTGCATGCCCAAGATCCTGAGAGGAGAATGGAGGAGAAGGGATTGCGGCATGGGCATCCTCCCTGGGGGGTGATTTCTTGCTTTCTGTCTCTCTGTCTGTCTGGCGAGTGCACATGCCCTATAGCAAAAACCTCCCCCCCCCAAAAAAAAAGAAAAGAAAAGAAAAAAAAAAAGAATTAGCTGTGTTAGGACCAGTAGGTGGTGTAATGGGTACATCTCTGGACTCCCACATAGTTGACCATGGTTCAAGGTCGGGACCTGCTGGTTTAAAACTCATGCAGGGCACATGTGCATGTGTGACCAAAATTCTAAGAGGAGAATAGAGAGGAAGGGATTGCAGTGTGGTCCTTTCCCCTGGGGGGTGATTTCTTACTTTCTGTCTCTCTCTGTCTGTCTGGCAAGCAAATGCACTCTACTGCAAAATCTCTCAAAAGAAAAAAAAAGAAAGAAAAAAGAAAAAAAAAAAAAGAAAAAAGAAAAAAAGAGAATTGGCTGTACAGCATTATTTCTCTGTGCCTCTGTCTCCATCTGTGTAAAATGAAGAGAATCGTACTCCCTAGGGGTCAGTCTGAAGATTAGAGAGCAATGGAGTCTGACATTAAGTACTCAATGTGCTTACACATTATTTTTACTATTGTTTATCCCCTCCTTAATGATATAAGTTCTGGCTCTCATTTATGGATCTGCCTAAGTCTACTACTTTTTTTTTTAACAGCTGGGTTATTTATTTATTTATTTATTTATTATTTATTTATTTTTCTGTAGGAAGCATGCACTTGCTGACGGGGGACAGAGAGACAGAGAAAGGAACAGTGAGAGATCACTTCCCAGTAGGGATGGCCACGCAGCAATCCTTTCTCCTCCACTCTCCTCTCAGGATTTAGCACGTTCTCACGTGTGCCCAGCATGATTTTCAAGCCACAGGGTCCGGGACTTGAATTGCACAGTTGGCCATGTGAGATCCAGCCACCTCAACCTCCACACCACCTGCTGGTCCTCAAAATCTATTTTCTTTTTTAGATGTTTTTGCTACAGGACATGTGCTTTCTGGAGAGAGAGAGAGAGACAGAGACAGTGAGAGGGAAAGTGAGAAATCAGCTCCCCCTTCCCAGGGAGATGGCCATGTGGCAATCTCTTCTCCTCCATTCTCCTCTCAGGATCTTGGGCATTCATGCACACATGCCCAACGTGAGTCTCAAGTCACCAGGTCTGGGACTTCAACCAGGGTCGACCATGTGGCAGTCCAGTGACATAACCACTATGCCATCTGCTGGCCCCTAAATCTATTCTTAGGCTTAGGTGCATTTATTTCTTTTTCTTTTTTTAAAAAAAATAAATTATACACATTCACACATATACAGCAATATTGAGGTATAATAGATCATTTTTAAACTTGCATGTTTTATGAATACATTTTGATGAGCTTGGACATATGCATATACCCATGATACCATCACCACAATAAAAATTAAAAACATACACACCATCTCTAAAGTTTTTCTGTGTCTCTTTGCGTGTATACTTGTGTGTGTGTGTATTTATGGTAGAATATAATTGGGTCAGCAGGTGGCATGGAAGTTAAGGTGACTAGATTCCACATGGCCTACTGCATGGTTCAAATCTCAGACTCCGAGCTTGGAAAATCACATTGGGTGTGTGTGCATGCCCAAAATGACAAGAAGAGAATGCAGGAAAAGGAACTGCAGTTTGGCTATCCTCCCACCCCCCGGGTGGTGATGACTCACGTTCCCTCTCTCTTTTTGTCTCTCTCTGGGGAGCACACCCAGCAAAAACAAAACAAAAAACAAACAGAAAAGAAATGCAACATGGGAACCATCCCTTTAGTGAAATATGCAATATATATACACAATATATAAGTATTTTATATATTTTATATATATATGTATATATATATACATACTATATATATAATATACAAGTATACAATATATATTGTTAACTATAAGCATTGTGCTGTAGATGAGATCTCTAGAACTTACATATCTTGCATAACTGAAGCTTAATACCCACTGGGTAACAACTCTCCATTTCCCTCTCCCTAGTCCCTAGCCACCAATTTATTATCTAATTCCATGAGATGGACTATTTAGATACCTCGTGTAAGTGGAATCATACAGCATGTTGTTCCTCTGTGACTGGTTTCCTTCACACAGCACAATAGCCCTCAGGGTATGGGTTTTTCTCGCGCGAAGGTGTTGGTGAAAAATACCCAGTCTTTTCAACGTAAGAGTCCTTCATGCCTCTTTTCACGTATTTGGTGAGAAATCCACAATTATTTTGTGTTCTCATGCCATGATGCTGATTACACTTTCTCAAACCCTTTTCATTCCTAGACAACAAATAAGTCTCCTGAGGAGTGACTCTTAAATTTCGTTTTACATATTTTAATTACATGTGTCTTGTTCTTTCCCTTAGGCAGAGTTCTAGAAAGTGGTCAAGGGGTAATAAAATCTGGTGAATGCGAGTGTAGTTAGTTAGTTTGTAGTAGTCAGCGAGGAGCAACAGGCTGGCTACTTACACAAGCTGTGTTAGAGGGAAGCTGACTCAAATGACTGGATTGCATTGAGTAGCACCAGTTCTGTCCTCAGCTCTACACCAACCTCTATATAGGAACAAAAATGAGATAAGCCTCATTTCTTATTCCGGGGCTTACAGTGTTGCTAGGGAAACAAGCTCACACATTTACCCAGACATAATATAAGATGGCATAGGACTGCATTAAAATTAGTTAAAGGAGTATAAGGCTATACGTGATAGGAGAACTCAAAGGAGGAAGGGCAGACTGGGGAGGGCTCTCTAGAGAGGCTTGAGATAGGTCTGAATTACAGAGACAGAGAGCAGTGAAAGAGACATTCAAAGATGGAAACGATTTTTGAACACGAGTCTGCTTACAAAGTTTGCTTGTCTGTTTGAGACAATGACGAGGGCAAAACAAAGGATTAGTATTAGGGAGAGAATAGTAAAGTGTTTACTTAGTTGTTATGAGGTTACTAATGTTATTAAGATCTCATTTTGTTCAGAAGATCTCCGGATAATGACTGAGGCCCAGGTGCGGTGGTGGGGAGTGCAATGCTCCCAGTGCTGGAAGCCATATGGAAGACTGGGTTTGTTTCCCGGATTAGCTCGCATGCACTGAGTGTGCACACATGCCCATGGTCCTGGCTGACTGAGAAGAGTGGGGAATATCCCAAAGTGAGGTTCTGTTGAGGGTGCTTTTCTTTCTCTGTTTCTTTGTGTCTGTCTCATGAAAAAAAAAAATTAATGAATTTTTAAAGTTTCCTTTGAAACTCATGGAAACTAAAAGCTCATATGTGAAGTGTGAGCAATGTCATAGTGCAAGTTGTTAACATAAACTTTAATTTTCAGGCCGGAAGTGTTGTGATGGTTAGAGCAACTAGATTCCACATGGCCAACTGTGTGGTGTGAGTCCCAGACCTGATAACTTTAAAAATACACTGGGCTCGGGACCAGCGGGTGGTATAGTGGTTAGGGCACTGGGCACTCCCACATGGCCAACCATGGTTCGAGTCCCGGACCTGGTGGCTTGCTTTCTCACTTTCCCTCTCTCTTTCCCCCTGT
>NW_006204563.1:3034808-3042782 GCF_000334495.1 Tupaia belangeri chinensis
TTAAAATAAAATGAATAATAAATAAAATAAAATAAATAATTAAAAGAAATACACTGGGCACATGTGCATGCATGCCCCAAATCCCCCAAAAGAGAAATGAAGAGGAAGCAATTATGGCATTACCATGCCCAATGGGGGTGTTTCTCTCTCTCTCCAGCAACTGGAAATGCCTTATAGCAAAAAAATTTAAAAAATAAAAAAGATTCAGTTTCCTAGTTATTTTCTGTAAAGGGGAAAGTGGCCGGGAGAAAGTGGGTGGTGGAGGATGGGTATGAGGTGCAAGGGGAAGAAATGTTTAACAGATGGAAAAATGTAAATAATTTTTAAAAGTACTAGAAAATCTGCTTATAAATTTAAAAATCAAATATAATTTAAATCTAAAAGGATCCTTTTTTAGTACAGATCCTTTTGTATGGCAGATCATGGTTCCTTAAATTACCTGCCCATTGAATAAAATGTTTAGGCCATGAAAAAAAATATGGTAGTCAAATTTTGATAAAGCATGGAGTTTTGGGCTAGCGCGTTGTGCGGTGGTGAAGGTTTCATGTGGCTGACTACAGTGGTTTGAGTCTGGGACCTGATGGCTTTAAAAATACACTGGGTGTGTGTGTGCGCGCACACACCTAAAATCCCACGAAGAGGGAGAGGTGAAGGGATTATGACATGATCATGACCCATGAGAGGTGCCTTCTCATGAGAACATGAGAAGGCACCTCTAATTTGCCAGAGGGCCCATGTGCTCTCTCTTCACTGAGCACATGGGCCCTCTGGCAAATTAAAAAAAAAAAAAAGAAGAAGAAAGGAAAGAAAGAAAGAAAAGGGGAAGTACCAATTTATTAAAGAGAGTTTAAACTAGTCAACTGATTTAGAATACTTGGCTGCCAATAAAAAAAAAGATTTGGTTTTCCATTTTTGTTGTTGTTGTTGTTGTTTGCTTTAAACAGAAAACCCTACATTAACTTTTTTCAGTATTTTACAAGCTAAAAAAAATGATGGGGGCAAGCTTTGTAGCTTAGTAGCTAAGGGAGCTGGATTCCACATGGCTGACCATCCTTCAAATCATGGCCTCCATGTCTTGAAAAACACGTCAGGTGTGTGCATGCCCAAAATTTCAGCAGGCCAGAGAAATGGAAAAGAAGGATTGCAGTATGATCACATCCTATTAGGACATGTTCTCTCTCTCTCTCTCTCTCTTAGTCTCTCTGTGATGAGTGCATGCACCCTCTGGCAATTAAAATAAATGAAGGCTAGCCTTACATGAACTTGCAAATGAGCATCAGAGACAACAAAAGAAGATATTAATTTCCTATCCAATTAAAATACGTCAGAAAGTATAAAATGCTTCCTCTTCTATTACATTACGTGTGCTAAAAAAGTACCTTTGGGTTCATGCTTTCTTCTGATTTTCATAACACATCTATGAGCAGAAAGCATGATATATATGAAACTATATCCTATTATAATAACTTATCTACAAAATTATATTTCACTGTATGTAATGGGAGAATGTATTTTAAGTGGCTATTTATAAATTGCATTCAATCACACAAGGCAATGTTATTAGTTGAGAAAGCCTGTAATTGCATGCTATAATTCAATTGTTTATGACCAGATCATTTTTCAGAGTTTCTCACAAGCCAATTTTCTATGATGAACTATTGGGGGGTATTGTGAGATAGTTACAAAATCTTACAGGCTGAAGTTGACTTCAATCAATTGCAAATTCTTTGTCTAATAAATACAAGTCCATCTTGTGTGCGCAAAATAGAACACTACACTTCATTTTAGCTATTTTAGTGCATTTAAAATGTGTTTCCTTTCTAACTGAAGACGGAATTGTGCTTGTAAATTTTCTCTGAACTCCTGAAAGCCATAGTAGGCACTGCCTACAAAAAAATCTATTCTGTGGATAGCCCTGGGATCAATATTGACTGTGACACTAAATAAATGGGTTTGGTCTCTTCTAAACACTCAAAGCTACACGTAATGCAATCTCAAGGAAACAGAAAAATAGTACTGATGAAGAATCCAGGCTGAGATCTCATCGCAGGAGGAAATAAATGAATTGTCATTTGAAACCTTTTTCTGTTCGTGTGTCAGAGCATAGATAGTTATGGGCCTCTCATATTCACTTTAAATCTAGCTAGATCTTCTAAACCCAAGGGCTTCCTGGTTTTTCAGCGAAGGTTGTTCACTACCCAAGGTTATCTTACTAAGGGGCAGGTGGTTTAAATTCAGCTCACACTCGACTTGCCTATCTGTATGACTGCCCAAGCACATATCTGTTTGAACAAAGGAGTAACCGCTTCTCATTTGTTTATTTATTTAATTTTTTTGGAGAGGTTTTCGTTATAGGGCGCGTGCGCTCGCCAGACAGACAGAGACATAGAGACAGAAAGCGAGAAATCACCCCCCAGGGGAGATGGCCACACCGCAATCCCTTCTCCTCCATTCTCCTCTCAGGATCTTGGGCACGCACGCACACGTGCCCGACATGAGTTTTAAGCCACCGGATCCGGGATGTGAACCACGGTCGACTACGTGGGAGTCCAGCGACATAGCCATTATGCTACCTGCTGGTTCCCTAAAACTTTCTTTTAATGTGCATTTTATAGGCTTAGGAGCAACCCAAGGTAGGACAGGAGCATGGAAAGCAGCCAGGATGCTAACGTCCCAGAGCAGCGAGTATGAGTCTAGAGATTGGAGAGATACATAGACTTTTTCTAGAAAGTTTATGGCCAAGGATGTGGAGCAAGTGGGAATGCAGGTCCGAATCCAGGAATTGTGGCCACAGATTTGGATATAACTAGGGCATGGAGGCCACTGATGAAGAGCCAATGGATGATCCAGAGGTAAGAAAGAGAAAAACGGGAAGTTTTTGAAGTTCATGTCTAGTTCTAGATGGCACTCACCGACTTCCCAGAGTTAGTGCATGTGAGATGGTTCCAGAATTTGCAATCCTTAGTTTGTCCACATACTCGTCATGCTGTACCTTGAAAGTGCTCATTTCTTTGACTGGTCTGTAAGCTTTGTGAGGGCAGAGGCTGTGGTTCGCTCTTGTAATATCACTGAATTGCCTAGTGCAGTGCACTGTGGGTAGAAAGGCTTAACAAATATCTTCTGTATTGCTGTTTTGAAGATGGGCTGAATTTGTGAATTTAGTATCACATATGCTGAGATAATGGACTTACAGAACATCTAGAGAGTCATATCCAGTTCTCAGCTCTACCTGAAGACTCAAGATCCAGAGGGAGGGGATGGATGACAGATATATTTGGATGATTTCCACATACTGGCAAAAGCCCAAGAAGTATATGTAGAGTTAAAAGCTCTGAATTCAGGATTAAATATAAGGAGATAAGAACTTATTGAGCTGGGGACCAGCAGGTGGTGTGGTGGTTAAGACACTGGCTGACCACATGGCTGACCACAGTTCGAGTCTCGGACCTGGTGGCTTTCTTTCTCACTTCCTCTGTCTCTTTCTCTCTCTCTCTCTCTCTCTCTCTCTGTGTGTGTGTGTGTCTTTCTCTCTGTCAAATAACAAATGAGTGAATAAATAAAATTAAATTAATAATTTTTAAAAAAAGAACTTATTGAGTCAACCAACACTTAATACTAATTTATAAGATTTCAAACACTTAGCTAAACACAATTATACAAATGCACTTAAAGAATAATAAATATCTCTACAATCAAAAACCTTTAGTCTGGGCTAGCAGGCTAGCATGGTGGTTAAGGTGTTGGACTCCCACATGGCTGACTGTGGTTCTAGTCCCAGACCTGGTGGCTTGCTTTCTCTCTTTGTCTCTCTTTGTCGTTTTATCTCTCTTTATTTTTCTCCAGTGAGCACATGTGCCTTATAGCAAAATAATAATAATAATAATGATGATGATGATAAATAAAATTAAATAAAGCGTTTACAAAAAATCTGCAGTCTTCTGAGGGTGGTGACAGACTGTAAAGAGATAATTATAACATATAATATTATAAATGTGGAAATAATATTCAAGAAACGAGTACGAGTAGCAATTGTATAAAATGCTTTAACATAATGAAAAGGACTGGCTCCATAGCCTAGTGATTAAGGGAGCCAGATCCCACATGGCTGACCATGGTTCAAATCTTGACTCAGCAGCTTGCAAAGTATGCCTGGAACATATGGATGTACGCATCAAATTCTGACAAGATTGAAAAATGGAGAAGGGATTGCAGTGTGATCATACCCACTGGGGGTGCTTTCTCCTTCCCTTCCTCTGTCATTCTCTGGTGAGTACATGTGCCTTCTGGTAATTAAAAATAAAAAAAAAAAATGGGGACCAGCAAATGGCATAATGGTTATGTTGCTGGACTCCCACGTAGTCCACTGTGGTCAGAGTCCCAGATCTGGCAGCTTAAAACTCATGTCGGGCATGTGTGCATGTGTGGCCAAGATCCTGAGAGGGGAGTGGAGGAGAAGGGATCGTAGCACGGCCATCCCTCCTGGGGGGGTGATTTCTTGCTTTCTGTTTCTCCGTCTCTCTCTGTCTCTCGGGTGAGCGCATGTGCCCTATAGCAAAAATCTCTTAAAAAAAAAAGAATGGGGGCCAGCAGGTGGCATGGCAGTTAAGGTGGTGGACTCCCATATAGCAGACAGTGGTTCAAATCCCTCATCTGGTGGCTTGTTTTGTTACTTTACCTCTCTATCTCTCTCTCTCTCTCTGGTGAATTCCTGTGTCAAATTTAAAAATAATAATAATAATGATAAATAACGCTAAATAATTTTAAAGAGAAAGAATGAAGATAAAAGAAAGGAAGAATAAAGATAAGAGAAAGACCGTTTTATCTGCCTGTCATAAGATCGTTGCTCATCTTTTGAAATTGTTTCAGAACTTAAAGGAGGCAAATCTGCATAATAGTCCTCTTTTTGATTATGTGGTGACATAGAAAATACACACACATTTTGGTAAATCTTGGATTCTTATTGGGTGTGATATTTGCTAGGAAAATTCATATATCTCTGTTTCTTTTTTTTAAAGGAATTTTTTTTTCAGCTTAAAGTAACAACTTGAATAATCTAAATGGTTTCTTTGACATTCTCTTATAAAGATGAGATTTTAATAGCCATGTTATTCGCTCCCAGAATCCTATGGGAGCGAATTGTTTGGAGAGCGATGATAAAGAAAAGTGTAATGAGGTTATCTAGAAGATCCCATTTTATTCTTTCTTTATAATGAAGTGCTTTCTGTCTTCAATACATTTTTAAACATCTAGAGAAGATTATTGAGTAAGATCATTTCAAGGCAATCACCATTTGAAAGATTTGGGTGAGATATTGATGAGTCATTTTGCTCACTGAAAATTTATTCCACGGTTATTTGGGCGGATGCTGGCGGCTTACAGCTTCACATTGTTTGAAACAAAAAAGGAAGTTCTCCATTTCAGTTCAAACAAATTCTACAACCTCTCACCTGGAAAAAAAGGTTGCCTTTCCCATAAACGCCAAAGGATTAAGAAAGGTGTGGAGCCCACATGCAAAAAGGATTGCGACATATTGAGAAAAATACAATGAAGCAGTTACAGAGACGCAGCACTGGGCACGTGTCGCTGAGAGGTTAGGTCACACTGTGTGTGTGAAAATGCACTGCACAGACTGGCGCCAGCACTCTGCAAATGCTGCTTCCAACACAGACTTTCATTCTTTAGCATTGACCGTACGTGGCTAGCGATTCTGTTAAAGGTATCACTCATCAGATTTTATTTACTTTGTGAGTAAATCGATTATAAGCACAAATGAGAATATTACCCTTGAGGATTTTTTCATTTTTTTGGTTGTGCTATAGGGTGCATGCATTTGCCAGAAAGAGTATGTGAGACATCACCCTCTCACCCCTCAGGAGGGTGGCCACATTGCAGTCCCTTCTCCCCCATTGTCCTCTCAGGACTTTGGGCACACATGCACTTGTGCCCAGTGTGTTTTTCAAGTCACCAGGTCCAGGACTCAAATCTCTCAGTCTCTCAGCAATGTGGGATTTAGCTGCTTTAACCTTTGCACCACCTGCTGGGCCATCTCTGATGGCCAATAACTAGTATTACTTATTATTACTAGTATTAATACTAGCATTATAATACTATAATATTATAGTATTAATACTAGCAATGATATTAGTACTACTAGTATTAATAATATTGTAATAATACTATTATTAATATCAATACTAATATTAAACACATGAATTAAAAACATTATGTGGAGGCCCAGCCCTGTAGCACAACACTTAAGCTTAGTGCACAGGAAGCCAGATCCCTCATGGCTGACTGTGGTTTGAATCCTGGTCTCAGCAGACTGAAAAAAGGCAAGGTGCATGCAACACATGTACTCCAAATTCTACTGGGATGGAAAAATGGAGGAAAAAGGTTTGTGATGTGACCATGTCCCATTCGGAGTGCTTTCTCTCTCTCTCCCTGTCTTTAGTAAGCACCCACACTCTCTGATAATAAAATAAAAAATACAAAAAAATTTATGTGCAAATTGATTAAGATTTTGATACTTTTTCTCAAATAATTTATGGTGATTGATTACCATATGAGATGATAAAGATTTAGAAATTATTAGAAGTGATTTTTTTTAAAAAAGAATTATTTATTTAACTTTATTTATTTTTAAATTTTTGCTATAGGGCATGTGCACTCACGAAAGAGAGAGGGAAGGGAGAGAGAGAGAGAGAGAGAGAGAGAGAGAGAGAGAGAGAG
Source organism: Tupaia belangeri chinensis (assembly GCF_000334495.1). Taxonomy (NCBI): domain Eukaryota; kingdom Metazoa; phylum Chordata; class Mammalia; order Scandentia; family Tupaiidae; genus Tupaia; species Tupaia belangeri. The sequence continues at coordinate 3,041,538 of NW_006204563.1, forward strand.
AAGGAAAGCAAGAAAGCAAGCTGCCAGGTCCGGGACTTGAAATGTGGTTGCCCATGTGAGAGTCCAGCGTCTTAACCTTCTTATTAACTATTGTCCCCTTGGAAGTGTTTCTTTTTATCTTTTTTATTTTTTTAAACCTTTTTATTCATTCATGATAGAGTATACGAACATGAGAGCAAGGGTGAGCGGGCATGAGAAAGAGAAGAACACCCTCCACAGGGTCTGGTCACACTACAGTCTTCTTCCTTCCGTCTGCCAGCCTAATGGCTCTTAGGCGCTTAGGCACTGGCTTATTCAGGCTGACTAAGCTGTTACTTGGTCCAGTGCTGGGATTCAAACCATAGTCACTGTGTAGGATTTGGTGTCTCTTGAGTAGCACGTTACTGTTGTGATATGGATCTGGACCATGGAAGTCCCATTAACTCCATGTTATTGGAATTTGAGCAGTGAATGCCAAGCACAAAAATTGAGTCAATAATAAATCACACATCATGAGACCAGCAGTTAGCGTAATGGCTATGTCACCAAACTCCCATGTAGTCTACCGTGGTTCAAGTCCTGGACCTGGTGGCTTGAACTCACGCCGGGCGCGTGTGCGTGAGTGCCCAAGATCCTGAGAGAAGAATGGAGGAGAAGGGATTGCGGCATGGTCATCCCCCCTGCGGGGTGATTTCTTGCTTTCTGTCTCTCTGTCTCTCTGGCGAGTGCACGAGCCCTATAGCAAAAATCTCTTAAAAAAATAATAAAAATAAACAAATAAATAAATAAATCACATACCATGTGATTTCAAAAATATATATTGGTTAATTTGGTGCTGCCAAATGAGGTAAACAATGAAATACACCAATATTGATTACTGAGTTAAGAATTAACATAACTATAATAATTGAATGATTCCTTGTTACAAGTATGATTCCAGGTGCTAGGGACAGAGCTGTCAGGGACTGAGAAGTCTGGGAATTTACTGTATTTTCAAGCTAATATTCGGGTTCCTATTGTGTCATGGGTATAGGCAAAAGATAGGAGATTCTTGAGTCAGAGACAAAGCACTTTACTACTTATCACCCGGCAGGTCCAGGGCCTTCATGTTTGCTTACATCAATTTCTCACGACCCCCAGCTTCTATGGCGATGACTATAAGTGGGGCTATTTGGATGCCTGAACACTCACTAGAGAGAGGAGTACCATGCTTAGAGATTCACTTTCAGAGTGAATGATAACAAGTCTGCTCTTTGTCTAGGGAAA
>NW_006204563.1:3043129-3071464 GCF_000334495.1 Tupaia belangeri chinensis
AGGGAAAGACATTACCTCATCCCTTCAAGGTTGCTTGCTTCAAATGTAACCCTGAAAGATGGCCTCAGCGAAGACCAGTAGGAGCCTTGCATGCTTGGCAGACCCAACAAGATTGCAAGGATCCTTAGGGCCCATTAACAGATTGCCTCTCCCAACAAGAGGACTAGGTCCTCACTTTTACAGAGTTTATATTTGGAAATTAGGAGGATTCTTACTGGTTAACAGATTTCATCCTTAAGCTGTTTACTTTTTCTGAACTACCTCAAAGTGTGCATTCGTTTCTTCCTATTTCTACTTTTATACTAATGTTTCTTCCACATCCCCTTGCTAGTTACATCTTCTCATGCATTAGTCAGATTTTGCCTACATCCCAGGAGCCATACCGCTGTCATAGGCTGGACTCAGTTTCTCAAAACATCCCTAGGCCTGACTGTGCTTCCAGATTTCTCTCTCGACTAAAGCAATTTCCTTTAGGATTGAAGACTTGGGCCAGACGGAGTTTCGCCCAGACCATTGTTTATCCTGGGTCTCTTTAAGCTAGACTCTAGGGTGTCTGTGTCTGCTAGCTGTTACGCAGGACAGCGCTAGCTATCTTTTCATCTTTTTATTTCTTCTGTCCTCAGTTCTCATTTTTTAAAGTATAATTGTGCATTGAAATTGTGCTTTGAAATGTGACCAGTATTACAAAGAGAGGTTTGTTTGTTTTAGGGTTGTGCTGCTTTGAAGATTAGGAGATGCCAAGCTTATTTCCATGAAGTACTATAAGGAGCCATCAATTCCCTTTTTTAAATTTTACACTCAGTTTTTCATCAAGCATAATTTTTTTTTTTTTAAGTTTTTGCCACAGGTGCCCTCACCATAGAGGGAGAGAGTCAAGAGAGACAGTGAGAGGGAAAGTGAGAAATCATCCCCTAGAGGGATGACCATACTGCAATCCTCTATCCTCCATTCTCCTCTAGGGATTTTGGTCATTGCACACACACATGCAAGGCATGAGTTTTCAAGCCAGGAGATCTGGGACTCAAACCACGGTCGGTCATATGGGAGTCCAGCACCATAACCACTATGCCACCTTCTGGGCCCAATCAAACATAATTAAAAACAAAATTTATTTAATCACTGTACATCTTTAGAGCATACACAATGGTTTTTCCAAGTGTGATACAGCGTGCATGAGTCAAGTCATAGATATTACCATGTACAATTGACACACATTATTAACAGAAACAAAAATGAAGTCATCCGTCGATAATGTTCATCAATTTCACTTTTGCTCTCAAAAGTCTGAGCTAGCACATTATGAGTTAGAGGCACCAGTGCTGAAGGACAGGGCAAAAAATGAGAATTTGGGACCAGCAGTTAGCGTAATGACTATGTCGCTGGACTCCCATGTAGTTGACCGCGGTCGTGTCCCGGACCCGGTGGCTTAAAACTCACGCCGGGTGCGTGTGCGTGTGTGCCTGAGATCCTGAGAGGAGAATGGAGGAGAAGGGATTGCGGTGTGGCCATCCCCCCTGGGGGTTGATTTCTCGCTTTCTGTCTCTCTGTCTCTGTCTGTCTGGTGAGCACACGCGCCCTATAGCAAAAACCTCTCAAAAAAAAAAAAAAAGAATTTTAAGAAGAAAAGGGACTTGGTACTAAGTCCTCATGTAAGTTGATATGATATGAAATAGAGAGTTTGCCCTGTTCTCTGGATGCCATTTGCATTCATTAAGCAGTGCACCTGAGTGCTGTTCCAGAGGGTGGTGAGCACAACAGCAGGGCACTGTCACCCAGGGTGCCGTGATCCTGGAGGGGAGGGACACAGTTAAGACACAGAGAGGGAGCGAACCTAAAGGCCAGAGACGGAGGCCGTACAGCAGCAGTTAGTTTACATGTGTGACCATGTCGGTGAGTGGGTCTGTACATAATGCATGCTTTAAAGGTGGTTATGAGTATATGTGGGCTACTAGGCCTCATGGGTATTAAAAGCTGAAACTATTGTTTTCTTACTAGCTTTATTCTGTCACATAGAAATATGTTCTGTGTGGGAAAGAAAAATATTGTATAGGCAAAGGAGTTTGTATGAGAAAGATGCAGAATCTTTGAAAGAGACTTAAAGTCTATGACTCAATCAGAGAAGTGAGTGACATTTCTAACACAATGCCCTTGTCAGGTTATATTAGAGAAAATTGATGTCACTGACAAGCCAAAGAAGAAGGCATTTGTATGCAGCTGACAGTTGGTACAATATGTATGTGGAAATGAATTAAAGTTTGGGGAGAAAAGAAAGAAAAGAGAAAACTGAAAGGGAGCAGACTACAGAGGGAGAACAATAAACAGAAAAAATAAAATATTTAGGGTCTAGGCAGTGGCTTGATGGTTGGGATGGCTAGAACTCGCATGGCTCACTGCATGGTTTTAGTCCCAGGCCAGTGGCTTGACAAACAAGCACACGTGCATATGTGCCCCAAATCCCAAGAGGAGAAAAGATTGTGGCATGACCATCTCCCATAGGGGTGCTTTCTCACTCTCTTTCTCTCTCTCTCTGGCAAAAGCACTTGCCTCCTAGCAAATAAAAGTATAATATTTAGCTGTATGTAACAACTCTTAACTATTATCGAGTTAGACTCTTAAGGATGGATATGTACTGACACGTGTTAGATTTCAGGATAGCACTCAGGTTCACTCTGAATTAAAATCATTACCCCAAGTCTGGAGTCAAGTGCTTATCTGCACTGTAATAACTCAGCCTTTAGCATCATGGAGTGTAGAAGTGTAAACCAGTCATACAAAAGTCCTTTTGATTTCAGAGTCAAAATGCAAAGTGATGGACCCTCTCTAAAGGTGATGCTTTACTCAAAAATTGCAAATATCGATTGAAGGGTTGTTTTAGAGTTTGAAGCAATGAATCTGACGACATACTTTTATAAGTTCACTACAATAAAGAAATCTAAAAATTTTTTGATAAATTTTAGATGGAGGTGATTTTTTTAAAAATTTGACAGAGGGCATGTGTGCTTGCCAGAGAAAAACAGAGACCAAGAGAGAGGGAAGGAGAAAGCAGCTTTCAATAGGGCATGGCCATAGCCACTCCCTTCTCCATTTCTCCATTCCGTTAAGATTTGGGACATGCACACACTCATGTCTAGCACATCTGGGACTTAAACAGAGTGGCTGGCCATAAGGAATCCAGTTCCCTTAACCACTAAGCCATGGACAAGCCTAGATAAAATTAATTTTTATGCTATGCTCTATAGATGTCTAGTTTCTTAAGAAATGGCTCTTGTTTTTTGGAAAATGAGATACCTCGTTCAAGGTGGATTCATTCAAGGCCACTGCCTTGCCCCACTGACTGACGCTGACTGCCCCGGTGACACAGTGTGACTATAGTTTGCAAATAAAGAGGGAGGCTTTGGAGACTGGTAGGAGGAACTCCCTTCCATAAACTGGAAAAATTCAAGAGAAACTGGAGAACTCTGAATCAGCTTTGGCGTATCTCAAAAAGTACTGCTAGACAGGTGGGCTTTGGAAGCCAAGAAATGAGGGAGATTAATTAGAAGTCTCTGTGGTATGGTGTTGGAAATTATTTGGTTAATATACTGAGCTCAAGTGGGCTTTTCATAAATATGATTGATAAGGTCTTTCATTAAATTCTTGTTAACAATTTCATATACTCATGAGTAGTGGAAGCTCACGCTAGGTTTGTATGCTAATGTCATTACCATTTATGTAATACCACACTGGGTAAGTAAGGGAGTAACTTTCATTGCTAAGACATAAACGTTTCTCTAAATAATGGTGAGAAAAGAGATATCAGAAAGGATACTGTCATTAGTGCTTACACCTTGGGAGGTAAGATAGAGTGGGGAGATACAGACGCAAGGAGTACCACACAGCTCTGAACTCATTTGTTTCCCAGTTTAACCCCTTTGGACTATTCCACCTTTTCCTCTAACCCTCCTTTACTCTGTCTTTACTATCTTCACTTTCTCATCCTCACTTTACCTAAGTGTTCAGTTGGAACATTTAGATAATTTATAAGTTTTCTTTACAATTTTTTAAAAGAATTATTTGTGTTTAACTTTATTTATTTATTTATATTTTTAAATTTGACCAGGGAGGGACAGAGCAAAAGAGACAGAGTGAGAAAGCAAGCCACTAGGCCTTGGACTTGAACCACAGCCAGCCATGTGAGAGTCCAGTGCCCTTAACCACCACACCACTTGTTAGCTCCAGTTTTTATTATAATTTAATTTGAGAAATGCAGCATGGGCCTACATTCTGAGGGATGAAGAATTATGGGGGAATGAAAGTTACTAGGCCTCTAACAGAGAGAGTAGGAGCTACTTAGCTAGAAATACAGTAAGTAGATGAATATGGCGGAACAAAGAGCAAGTCTTGGGCTGGCCCTATGGCCTAGTGATTGAGGCAGCTGGATCCCACATGGCTGCCCACATCATTTGAATACTGGGCCTGGTGCCTTGACAAACACACAGGGCATATGTATATCCATGTCTAAAATCCCAATGGGATGGAGAAAGGGAGAGAAAGGATGGCAGCATGAGCACTATCATTGGGAGATGCTTTCTCCTCTCTCTCTCTCTTGCTGTCTCTCTGGTGAGCTCACATGACCTCTGGAAAAATAAAATAATAATAATAAGAAGAAAGAGCCCGAACAGAGCATGTTTGAGGAATACATGAGTAGACCCATTTTGCTGAAGTGAGTAAGAAACCCTAGGGGGACAAAAAAGCTGTAGATGTATGCGGCAGTGGGAAGATGGTTGGTCTTTACTAGGGATTTATTTCATCTTTAAACAGTGAAAAATCAATGCAGGTTTCTCCTTAAAAGAGTCATTTGTGTCGAGAAAGTTTAGAGAAGAGTTCTGGGTTGATACTTAGGGTGAATTGAAGGTGAAGGAAGTAAGTGGCAGACAGGCTATATGATGGCCCTAATGTGCATGCACATGCATGTGTACATGTGCATGTGTGTGTGTTGGGAGTGGGAGGTGAGGATTCCTGAGGTCACAGGTCATTATTAGCAAAAACAGGCTAGAACTCAGGTCTTCTGATGCAATTTGGGACTATATTCCTGCATCACTGTTAGGAATCTATTGCAGCTTCCAGGAGATAACTAAAGAATGTCTGAACTGGATACTGCCATTTGAAAACAAGATGAAAATGACATTTGAGAAGTAGTAAAAGGCAGGAATCAATGAAGACGTGCTTAGAGGACCAGCCACTGTGGCACAGCAGTAATGTAATGTTTTGCAATGCTGGAAGCTATCTGGAAGATTGGAGTTTGGTTCCCAGGTCGATGTGTGCACACCAGGTGCACACACACCCATGGTCCTACTCCTAGCTGGCTGCAAGGCTGTGCAGGTGGAATTGCAGCGTGAGACCCTGTTGAGGGTGCTTACCTTTCTCTTTCTCTGTCCCTCTTTCTCTGAGGATTAAAAAAAAAGAAGACATGGTCAGTGATTGGATAGTACATTAGTTTTCTATTGTTGCTCTAACACAAAGAATAACATAATTTCATTATCTTACCATCTGGAAAGTCAGAAGTCTGAAATGAGTTCCATTGGATTAAAATTGAGCATTGGTAGAGTTGCGTCCCTCCTGGAGGCTCCAGGGTAAGATCTGTTTCCTTGCCTTTTCCAGCTTCTAGAGGTTGCCTACACTCCCTGCCTCTTGGCTCCCTCCCATCCTTAGAGGCAGAAATGTCTTGTTGAGTCTTCCTGAAGCTACAACACTGATAATGCCTCTCCTGTCTCCATCTTCCACACTTAGAGGATCCTCATGGTTACATTGCACCTGCTCATCCTACCCTGAAGAATTTCCTTACTTTGAGATTAGTTGATCAGCAACTCTAACTACCCGTTGTTATGTAACAGCGTATTCTTAGATTCCAGGGATTAGAACATAGACATCTTCACAGTAGTGGGGGGTATTAAATGCCCACCTGGGATAGAATATGTGCAGGTGAAGCAAATCAAAGTTAAGTCCTTACTTTATTTTTTTTTTAAGAGAGATTTTTGCTGTAGGACACATGAGCTTGCTGGAGAGATAGAGAGACAGAAAACGAGAAATCACCCCCCTGGGAGATGGCCATGGCACCATCCCTTCTCCTCTCAGGATCTTGGGCACACACGCACATGCCCGGCATAAGTTTTAAGCTGCAGGGTCCAGGACTTAAACCTCAGTTGACTACATGGGAGTCCAGCAACATAATCATTACACCATTTGCTGGTCCCAACCTCTGGCTTTTAAAACTGGCAAACGGTAAAGACGATGACACACACAATAGAAATAAGAAAGTTGAGAGGGGAAACTGACAAGGAGGCAAATCACCTTGAAAATTGTTGAATTTTAATTAATAGTGTTATATTAAAAACAATTTCCAAGCAAGCAATTATCAAGAACTCAGGTTTAGAAATATTGCTATTTAGCTATTGGTAATTATGAGCATGGTAAGGCTTTTATTTTTTTAGGAATTATTTAATTTCATTTATTTATTTTTTTAATTCAACCAGAGAGAGACAGAGAGATAGAGAGGGAAAATGAGAAATCAAGCCTCCAGGTTTGGGACTCCAACCTCAGTCAGCCATGTGGGACTCCAGTATCTTAATCACCTCATCACCTACAGCCCCCAGTAGGATGTTTTTCAAGTTCTTAATTTTATTTGTATGTTTCACTATATTTAGTATATTTTTTGCACTAACACTTTGAGTATATGTGAATGCTTACTGTGCACCCTAGGTAGTTATATTGTGATTAATGTGTCTTACTCTTCCAGAATTTATTTTGCTTTTAAAATATTATTTTCCAAGAATAGTCTTATGTTATATATAAAAAACTGAACAAAGGGCCAGCAGGTAGCATGGTGATTATTATACTAGATCCCACAGAGCTGACTCTGCAGTTCAAGTCCCGGACCCAGCAACTTGAAAAACATGCCAGGTGCAACATCCTGAGAGAAGCGTGGGGAAGAAGAGATTGTGGCGTAGCCATCCCTCCTGGGAGTTGAGTTTTCACTGTCCCTCTCTCTCTGTCTCTCTCTGGCAAGTGCACGCACCCTAAGGCTAAAACCTAAAAAGCAAAACCAAAAATCGGAAAGAAAGGCCCTACGTGTCTCTGGTAGCACCAGCGCTTTAGTGGTGGTGCTCCGTGCAGCTGCACATGGAGAGCCTCCTACTTAGCAGATACGGTATTCAAAGTACAAAGGAAATTCTCTTTGGCGTCTAAAATCGCAACAGCTGGCCATGAGTTGAGACATTTTCAGATAGCTGCACATGTCGCTAACGGGTATCGCTGAGAATTTTTCCAAACAGCATTCTAGAACCGATGCCAACATCTTATCATTTTGAGAAATTTCTTTCTCCAAACATTCTGCTTCACAAATTTATTCTATTAGGTCAATCCAATGTTGATACGGTATAAGAAAAAAATAGCAAGATAGCAGGATTTACATGGCACAGTAATTAAAATAGCAAGTATTATATTAACAGAAGGAAAAATAAATAGAACAAGGGGAAAGGATAAATAATCTAGAAGGAGACAAAAATCTACTTAGGTAACTTGATATTTAACAGTTATAAATCAGTAGGAAAAGGGACCATTTAAGGAAAAGGATAAAAATATTTCTCTATTCACATTATATAAAAATTAATTTCAGTAGATTAAGATCCACATATGACAGTCAGACTTCAGAAGGTTTGGAAAACTACAGCAAAATATGTTCACGTCCGTAAAAACACCAGATGCTGGGAAATAGATGATTAAATTTTAATAATATAAAAATTTTAAACCTGCATTTAACAAAGACATGATTTAAAAACTTAAAATACAAGCCAGACTTGGAAAGATACTTGAAATACGTCTAGCAGAGGATTATTGTCAGAACATATGAAGAATTCCTACAAAGGACAGAAAAGGAAAAGTTAGAGAAACAATACCCAAAAGACAATAGACACATGAAAAAAAAGGCTCATTTGACTTCAAGAAAATAAAATTAAAATGAGATATTGTGCCAGATCATAGCCTGATATTTAAGGCAGCTGGACACCACATGGCTGATTGACAGTTTGAATCCTGTACCTGGTGCTTATAAAAAAATAAAGGCACTCCAAGCATGGGTGTACGTGCCGAGAATCCCAAAAAGATGGACAGATAGAAGAGAAGGGATTGTGGAAGAACACGCTCCAAGGGGGATATTTTCTTGCTTTCTCTCTCACTCTCTTTCTGTCTCTCTCTAGTGAGTGCATGTACCCGTCTGGCAAATTTTTAAAAAATGAGATATTATTTAGCAGCATCTGGCTGACAAAAAAATTGAGCTGATAATACTAAGTGATGGCTAGGGTAGAGGAAACGGCATTCTCCAACTCTGCCGGTAAGGATATAATCAGCACAAGTTCTTCAGAGCCGCGCTTCTATTATACTTTATTTCAATTGATTATAACGTGTAACTCAGAGACTTTGAACGTCAATTTTATATCTCTAAATAAATATTTATAGATATGCCCACACAAAAAAAATTTAAGGAGGGTTTTTTTTCCCAGTATTTTGGTAGAACTGAAAGTTTGGAAATAATTTAAATTTACACCACTAGAATTAGAGGTATCATGGTATCATGTTATTTTAACACAGGATAATACTATATAGAATTTAAATAGATGAACTGAGTCTACATATCTTCACATGAACACATTTAAATACCATGTAAAACATAAAAAGCAAACTGCGAGTAAAACAAACAAAGGAAGTTGCAAAAGCTATTTTTTTAAATCGTACTCTTTATGTAGAATACAAAAGCATTAAAACTAGAATTGCATTTTGTTTATGGAAATACGTTTAAGTAGTAAAAGGATAAAAATATTAATGGGAATGGTGTATACCAACTTTATAATAGTCATTTCTAGGCAAAGTGGACAATGTAAAGATTAGGAATTTCTTTTTTTGTTTTAAATCATTCTTTATATAACTTTATTTGTTTATAATTATTCTCAATTTGGCCAGAGAGAGACAGAGAAAGAAAGAGGAAGAGTGAGAAAGCAAGCCACCAGGTCCTCGACTCAAACCGTGGTCAGTCATGTGGGATTCCAGCACCTTAACCACCATGCCATCTGCCAGTCCCAAAGATCAGGGATTACAGCTTATTTTTTTAATTTTTGTTTTTTTTAAATCTGATGCAACATTTGCAAAACAACATATTTTAAATCTTGGAGGTATTTTAATGAAGATCTACTATACGTTCTTTACATAATTATGAATGATTTACAAACTTTTCATTTTATTTATTATTTATTTGTTAAGTTTTACTGAAGTTTAATTCACAAACTATATATATATATATTCCCCACTTAAAATTGTAGAATTCAATGGTTTTTAGTATATTCACAGAGTTGTGCAACTATTACCACAATTACCACAATTTTAAAACATTTTCAGCATCCTGAAAAGAAACCACAGGCCAGATCTTTGGAAGTCCTACTTAGCCAGTAGTCTTCTACTTTTTGCCTGTTCTGGACATTTCATGTAAATGTATTATACAGTATATACTTTCTTTCTTTCTTTTCTTTTATTTTTTTTTTAAAGATTTTGCCATAAGGCACATGCACTATGAAAAGAGGAGAGTGAAAGAGGAAAAGTGAGAAATCACCCTCGCGGGGATGGCTATGACACAATCCCTTCTCTTCCATTCTCTTTCTGGGATTTTGGACACATGTGCACATGTGCCCAGCGTAATTTTCAAGCCCCCAAGTTGGGGACTTGGACTGTGGTCAGCCATGTGGGAGTTCAGCGCTTCCACCATTACACCACCTGCTAGCCCCTATACTCTTTTGAGATTGGCTTCTTTCACTTAGCATCGTGTTTTCAAGGTTCATCTTCATCATAGCATATATTAGCACCTCATTCGTTTTTATGGCCAAATAATGTTCCATTGTTTAGTTACTTCACATTTTGTTTAATAAGTCATCATTATGAATTATTTTCCTTTTTGGCTATTGTGAATAATGCTTCTAGGAACATTTGTGCACAAGGTTTTATGTGAACAAATATTTATACTACCTAGGAGTAGTATAACTAAGTCATATTACAACTCTATATATGTTATTTTGAGGACCAACACATTGTTTTCCAAAGTAGATGCATCCTTGTACATTCCATGAATAATGTGTAAGGGTTCTACTTTCCCTTCATTTTCAGCAACTCTTGTTATATAAGTTTTTTTTTAATTATTAATTTTAATTTTATGTATTATTATTATTTTAAATTTTGTTATAGGGTACATACACTCACCAGAGAGAGACACACACAGAGAAAAAAGGGGGAAAGCAAGCCTCTAGGTCCAGGACTCAAACTGTGGCCAACTACGTGGGAGTCCAGCACCTTAACCACCATGTCACCTGTAGGTTCCATAGATTTTTTTTGTTGTTACAGCCATCCAATTGAGTGTGAAGTGGTACACCATTGTGGTTCCTTTTTTTGAGAGAGAGATTTTTGTTATAGGGCGCATATGCTTGCCAGAGAGACAGAAAACGAGAAACCACCTCCTGGGGAGATAGCCACACTGCAATCTCTTCTCCTCCTTTCTCCTCTTGGGATCTTGGACATGCACACACATGCAGCAGTGTGTTTTAAGCTGCTGGGTCCAGGACTCGAACCGTGGTTGACTATCTGGGAGTTCAGCGATGTAACCATTACACCATCTGCTGGCCCCTCTATTGTGGTTTTGATTCACATTTCTTCGCTAACTAATGATGTGAGTGTCATTTCATGTACTGATTGTTTCTATGCCTTTTTGAATGTATGAAATATTTCAAAATTAAAAAGAAAAAAATGTAAAACCACCCTCACAAATTAAACATGGGCTTGGAGGCTGATGGTGTATAAAGCCTGTGAATGTTAACTTGCTGAGTGTTGGCACAAGAATAATATTCTGAATACTTTTCCAGATACATGGTTGGGGCAAACCTACATAGAACATAAAGCAAGAAAAACAGTTAATCAGTGATGAAGAGGAAAGTTGTTAGACTGTTCATTTAACTGCATAAAAAAGTAAGACATTCCTTTTACAATTAGATGGAGGAGCATGTGAGGTTGTCGATATCATTTATGAGTCATTGTCGTTACCACTTTTACACAGCAAAGTACAAACAGAATAGTAGAATTGGAACACAGTGAGACAGAGAGGCTAGCAAGTGTTCTCTTTTGATCATTCAAAATAGATCATAAAATCTGGGGCAGAATTTCTAGCAAAAACAGTCTGTGCTGTAAAAACATGTATTAAGTTTGAAAAGCAAATGCTGATGCTTATTACAGAGGCTGCTATAACTCACATTCATTTAAAAGTCCAATGAAAATTGATGATTAGGTCAAGGATCAGATCTATACATTCTTTTACTCCAGGAATAGGATGGCAGTGCCAGGAAAGGAGATGGCTGTGAAAGGCTTATTTTCAAACAGCTGCATCAAAATCACGGTTGGGGGAACCAGCAGTTAGCGTAATGGCTATGTCGCTGGACTCCCATGTAGTCAATCACGGTTCGTGTCCCGGACCTGGTGGCTTAAAACTCACGCCAGGCGCGTGTGCGTGCGTGCCCAAGATCCTGAGAGGAGAATGGAGGAGAAGGGATTGCGGCGTGACCATCCCCCCTAGGGGGTGATTTCTCGCTTTCTGTCTCTCTGTCTCTGTCTGGCGAGCGCACGTGTCCTATAGCAAAAAAACCTCTCCAAAAAAAAAAAAATCATGGTTGGTATGAATTGGAAGAATTCATCACATCTTTGTTTCCTGAAGTATACTCATTGATTTCAAATATTGTACCTTGTTTAAGGGAAAAGTATACTTGTGTGTGTGTGTGTGTGTGTATGTGTGTGTGTGTAATAGAGGAGCACTAGAAAAGTGTTCATTGTGAGGAAATTGGAGAACATATGAAAAGAAAGATTTACCTCTTTTTACAGCCATATGGGAAACAAGAAGCAGTATATCTATATTTTAAATATTTGTACATGTACTACATATGAATGGTTTAATTTATATAATAAATAAAACAGTGAAGAATGACTTCAATGACTATTAATTAAGGTAGGAAATAAAATATTGTCATTCTTTTTTTCCTGAAGTCCTTTCTGCCCTCTTTGCTAATTTCAATTTTGGTCAGGTTGATTTGCAAATTAAAGAAGGAACCAGCCTCCAGCCTACACAACTTCTCACAAAAGAGAGAGCCCATGCAAATCTTCCAGACTAGAGCCATTACCACACGTGATCAAGAGGATTGATTACTGGACACTCATCCACTGAGCAGGTATCACCGCATCCCACGTGGGCCAGGCACTCCAGGAACATGCGATATAAAAAGGAAGCAGATAAGAAAACACAGCATACCAATACAGAGTGATAAATTCTGAAGTAGAAATTTTTTTAAAAAGAATTATTTATTTTTTAATTTTTATTTGCTACTATTATGATTTTAATTTGACCGGACAGAGAGAGAAAAGGAAAGTGACAAAGCGAGCCACTATGTCTAGGATTCGTACTGTGGTTGGATATGTGAGTCCAGTGTCTTAACCACCACTCCACCTGCCAGCCCCTGATGTAGAAATTTTCATAATTTTAAGAGGGAATTCAAGAGAAAGGTAAATAGGCTGAATCTAGTCATGAAAGGCTTTGTAGAAAGGGCAACTTTCAAGCCGAGACCCCCAAAGTGAGTTTTAGAGCCAGAGATAAATGAAAGGTTTTGGGAAGTGAATTATACACAGAGCATCATATATGCAGAGACAATAATAATAATAATAATAATAATGAAATAAAAGATGGTAGTGCATTTGGAGAAATGCTCATAATCTAGTATTTTTTAACTCGAGGGCCTGCTATGGTCCCACAATGCTGTGAGAGAGGACATTAGCAGTGGACTCATTCTAGAATTGCCTCGTTTGTGACTTGCTAGGGAATGTGAGTTTAAAACAGGACATTAATATGATTAATGAGATTTAGAGGTCTAAGCCTCAACAGCCCGAGACTAAAAATAGGACAGTATTTAGTTTCAGTGATCAAGTTGTGTCAATCATAATGACAGACATTTACATGCCATTGTCTGTGTGGCAGCTGCTATTCTCATATGCACCCTTTCCTAATTTGCTAACTTTGGCCTTCTCTACTTGGCATCTACAGGGCTGCTCTGCTGCCACTGACCTTCGTGAGACAGCCACCACCGACTCCACACAGGTCTTGGAGACACCATCCTGCTCCCTCTCTTTTGCTTCGCCCCAAGCAAGGCCACGGGCTCATTCATAATTTCTTTTAACTCCTCACATAACAGGTGACAGCAGACTGGAACTCTGAGCTATCACAGAAATTTTGGTAACTATAGAAAGAAAGAGTAGACAACCCTGAGAATTTAGTATAACTTTTGTGTAAATCCCTATTTTTTTAAAAAAAAATTTGTTATAGGGTGCATGTGATTGCTAGAGACAGAGAGAAAGGGAGAGAGAGAAAGTGAGAAACCACCTCCTGGGGGAATGGCCACACCATAATCCCATTTCTTCCAATCTGCTCTCGGAATTTTGAACGTGTGCATACATGTGCCTGGCATGATTTTCAAGCTACTGGGTCCTGGACTTAAACTGTGGAGTTAGCCCTGTGGGATCCAGCGCCTTAACCTCCATGCCACCTGCTGGTGCACCAATCCCTTGTCTCGTCCCTCTTCTCAGATCAGGCAGACGCCCTGGAAATTTATGTGACAGGGCCAGTTTATCAGTTTCTACCACAACTTTGAATTAACGCCTTTTACTGAGACAAGAATTGACCACTTCTTAGTCCAAGAGAAAGAGGAAAAGATCTCTCCTCTCCCATCTCCATTTTTTGCTTGCTCTCCAATCCTTAGTTGTGGACCTGAGGTTTAGTTTACCGGATAGATGGTATCCAGGGGGAACATATACTCCCTCCAAGGAAAACACCATTCCCACCTGTTGCTTTCGTGATCGCAAGAGCATGTTCACAAAATGTATTCTTATCTAATACTACAATTAGTATGGGGTTGGTTCTGATGTGATTCCTAATTTTTCCTCACTAAGGAAACAGAGAATTATGGTCAGTCATGGTGAAAAATTGTCTGTTTTCTTGTAACAGATAAGAGCTTGGACTGCCCAGTCAGACTTTAAGACCTGGTCCTGTGGGGACCAGCAGTTGGCGTAATGGCTATGTCACTGGACTCCCACGTAGTCGACTGTAGTTCAAGTCCCAGACCCGGTGGCTTAAATTCACGCCGGGCGCATGTGCATGCGTGCCCAAGATCCCAAGAGGAGAGTGGAAGAGAAGGGATTGTGGCGTGGCCATCCCCCTTGAGGGAGTGATTTCCCGCTTTCTGTCTGTCTGTCTCTCTCTTTCTTTCTGGCGAGCGCACGCGCCCTATAGCAATAACCTCTCAAAAAAAAAAAAAAAAAAAAAAAGACCTGGTCGTGTCACTTACTAGACCATGTAACCTTGGTAACTAGATGAATTCACCTTTCTAAGACAATGTATAATGTGGTTCTTACTCTATACATATTCCTTTCTCAGTCAATGTATAATGTGGTTCTTACTCTACATATAATTTCAGAAGTCAATATGTAGTGTATATTTAATGTAGTTTAACTTCAATTTTTTCCCTTTCATCCTAGAGCTTAATTATTAGGTTTTGTGGAGAGTGATATTAGTAGATGTTGCTGGTAACTAAGTCTTGCTTCCGATTCTTTAAGAACTCTTACTTTTCTACAGAAAATCAATATGACAAAGAGGCTAGAAATACAGTCTCGTAAGTGCAGTAAAAAGTTATGTTTGACTTAGGTGCAATTGGTAGCACAATATAACCACCTGCTGGCAGAGCAGGTGGGGTGAAAGGAAGCTTCAAAGAGAAGGTCATGTTTACACTAGGTCTTGGCAAACACAAACATTGTCTGTACTTAGGAGGAAGGGGAAGATATTGCATTTAGAGGGTATGTGTGTGTGCACTTGTGCACAGTCCTCCCTCGGAAAACATGGGGGATTCATTCCAGGACCTCTGTGGATACGCAAATCTGTACATGCTCAAGTTCCTTATATACAACCGTGTATTTGTACATAACTTGCACAAATCCTCCTGTATACTTTAGTCTCTAGATTACGTGTAACCCTTAACACAATGTAAGTGCTATGTAACTAGGTGTAGGTGTTGTTAAGGGAATAATGACAAGAAAAGGTCTGTCAATTTTCAGTACACGTGCAACCATCAAAGGTCTCACCACATAGCACAGGTCAGAAAGCACTGAATATTTCTGACCTCCAACTGGCTTCATTCCTGGCTGCAGAATCTGTGGATAGGAATGGCCGACTCTGTGTGTGTGTGTGTGTGTGTGTGTGTGTGTGTGTGATCATGAAGGTATAGAAGCATGAAACAACACAATGGGTCTTTCAAGAAGCCATGAAAAGTTTGGGGAATCAGTGGAGGAAGATGAGAATAGAGAGGAAGAGGCATTATTAAGAGTTTGTTCTGTTTAATGATGAAGACCAGATTTCACTCTATGGGCATTAAAAATGATATTTTAAGTACATGGGTCACATGACCTTATTTATATTTTGACACAGTCAGTCTAGCGCCACGTTGGCCAATAGCTTGGAGCAAAACTGGAGGTGGTTTGACCTGTAACAACTTAGGAAAGAATAAAGGCCTGGAATATATTAACGGTAATGGGGATGAAAAGCATGGGAAAACCATGAGCATGTGTTGAGAGAGAACTGATAGGACTGTGTGATCTAACGGATAAAGGTAAAAGGAAGCAACTTCCAATGGATTCAGGAAGAAAGATGATTCTACTTTAGGGGCGGTAAGTTTGAGATTCCTTTAGAATACACAGATGGAAATGTTGGCTATAGGTGTGGAACTTGGTAGAGAAGCTTTGATTAGAGACACAGATTTTGGGGATTGTGATTAGGAAATACAGAATTGTAATAGAAGAGGACCAGGAGAAATACTCTAAAGAACACCGAACTTATACGAGAAAGAGGCCCTAGACTGTCAGCGACTGAAGAAGCCATTACACAGATGAACCAAAGCCCAGGTGAATCAAAACAGTGTCATATCATCAACACTTTCTTCAAGGAAGTAGTTTTCTGACTGACAGCACTAGAAACTCTGAATAGCTTATCCTTGGAAGGAAAGCCACTTCCAGTGCAAATACCTACTCATTTTTTTTTTTTTTATTCAGTGCAAATACCTACTCATTTTTTTTTTATTCAGTGCAAATACCTACTCATTTTTTTTTTATTCTCTCACTTTATTGCGTTGAGTGCTCATGCCTAGCCTTGTACATTGTTATTGAACAATCACTGACAAATGATATTAATGATGTCTGTAAAACTAGAGAACATAGAGTTTTGCTTTTTTTTTTTTCTCACAAATCAGAGAAATAACATAGCCTCCTCCCCTTCAGCAACTTGATGATAAGTAGAAGAAAAGAACGTAAGATTTTTCATTTACAGTATCGTGAAATCTCACAATTTCTGTAAAATTTGAGCATGTCATCCTTATAATGATAAAAGTTCATTGTAAACCACCTCGGTGTGCCTCACACTGTGCTTCACACTATTTTCTCACCACGTGATGAAAATTTCCTTGGTTTATCACCTGAAGTTATTTGCTATATTCCATTTAACTCTATACAGAAAAATTCCCCATACTGGTTTGCTTTTAAATACATTATCAAAATACAGTTTGAGACCATCTAACAGAATTAAAATACTGATTTTAGGACCAGCTCCATGATCTGGTAAATAGGGCAATTGGATCTCACATGGCTGACTCTGTAGTTTGACTCCCAGACCCAGCAACTGAGAAACATAAGGGACGCCTGTACTGGGGTGCCAAAACTCCCAAAAGGAGGGAGAGATGTATGAGAAAGGATTGCAGTATAATCATTCCCCATACTGGGGGAGGGAGCAAGCTTTTTTCTCTCCTTTCTCAGTCTCACTGCCTCTCTCTTTGGCAAGGGCATGTGCCTTCTAGCAGAAAACAAAAACAAAAAACCTGCTTTTTTTTCTTTTTCTTTTTTTTTGGAGAGGTTTTTGCTATAGGGTGCATGTGCTCACCAGACAGACAGAGAGACAGAAAGCTAGAAAGCGCCCCCCTGGGGGATGGCCACGCCACAGTCCCTTCTCCTCCATTCTCCTCTTGGGATCTTGGGCACACACGCACATGCGCCTGGCATGAGTTTAAGCCACCGGGTCCAGGACTTGAACTGCGGTCGACTACATGGGAGTTCAGCGACATAGCCATTACACTAACTGCTGGTCCCAAAAAACAAAAATAACCTGCTTTTAAAAGAAAACAATATCTGCTCAAATAAGACTTATTTAATCTAAGAAAGTATAGCAAGAAACATTGCTTAGTCTTTATTACTACATCAAATTATACACCATTATTGTTTCCTTGTGAGAATTTGTTCTGACTAGTTTTCTATATTTATTGAACACTAAAGTTTATATTTACATTAGTTCGACACTAAGTTTGAGTCCTGATTTGGTTGCTAAATTATATATATATATATATATATAATATATATATATATGTTTTCCCCTGTTTCTCACCCTCTGCCATTTCCCAATCTCCTCCCAAACTATTTCAGGTGTCTATCAGGTGTCTATAGTTGTTTTCCATTCCTGTTTTTCCTTTTTTTACTGATTCACAAAATTTCTTAAATGATCTAACTACTTTCAATAGCAAGTTCAGCTGGTATATACATATCTGTGAATACATGTCTGACTTTAGGCATGAAACTCTGAGAAGAATAAATATACTATAAGGTAGCACCTAACCGATGCTATATAGCTTACTGAGGTCATTAAATAGGTGTTTTAAAATATATTTTTTAGATTCAAGAAAAGCAGTTTTAGCTTTAATAAATCAAAGAAATGCTGAGGAACTTTACTTAAAATGTAAAGCCAGGAAATAGGTTAGGGTTCTGTTCAAACAGTAGATACATGAACCTATCAACAGCTCAAGACAGGACAAAAATCCTTAAAACTGGAAAACAAAGCCTAGAAGAAAATCAGCAATGTTTTAGTCAAAAGTTATAAAATTCTGTTTCAACAGTTCAGTCTCATGTACTTAAGCTATCTTCTGTTGTGGTCCGATCTTCTCAGTTAAATTCTGGGATATAATATTCAACTCTAGACTTGTCCCTATGATTAAGTTGTCCATTTTCTTAGTTTTCAAACTCTTATTTCTGTGTGACTGTATTAATTTTCCTACTATAGCACTCCCTTGAGAACTTCTTGGAGATCTGGTCTGGAGTTGGTAAATTCTTTCAGGTTTTGTCTAAGAATGTTCTTGTCTTTTTCCCATATGAAGGATAATCTTGCCAGGTACACTATTCTTGGTTGAAATTGCTTTTTCTTTAACATTTTGAGTATATTTTCCCATTCTTTTCTCACTAGCATTGTTTCAGATGAGAAGCCTGATGTTAGCCTGATGGGATATCCTTTGTAGGTAACTTGCTGTTTCTTTCTTGCCAATCTTAGTATCTCGTCTTTGTCTGTGATTTTGGTCAATTTGGCCATAATGTGTCTTGAAGAAGATCTTCTTGGGTTGATTCTATTTGGGGTCCTTTGTATTTCTTGGCACTGGATCTTTGAATGTCTCTCTAGGTTTGGAAAGTTTTCTTGCAGGATTTCATGGAATAGATTACCAATGCCCTTATGAGTCTCTTCGCCTTCTGGGATAGCAATTATCTGGATGTTTGGACGTTTGCTCATATCTGGTATTTCTTGTACATTATTCTCATTTTTTTGGGCAATTTTCTCAGTCTTCATGTGGATTTTTCTAAGCCAGTGATTCTATCTTCTACATTTGAGATTTGATTTTCTGTATGATCTAGTCTGCATTTAATACTGTCATGGGAGATTTTGACTTTCTGTATTTTAGCTTTCATTTCTAACAGCTCTATTTGATTCTTTTTTACAGTGTGTATTTCTTCTTTTAGATCTTGTTAGAATTTCCTCACCTCCTGGAACTCATCAGCCCCTTTCTCCTGTCTCTTCTGCAGTTCATTGTCTCTCTTCTCTTCCATCTCTGTTAGCTTTGTCACTATGAATATTCTTAATTCTTTATCAGACATTTCTGTGAGTTTCACTGTACTGTCTGAGGATGAAGAGGAGCTATTCTTTTCCCTTGGAGGAGAGGTATTTTCTCGCTTTCCTATGTTTCCTGTGACCCTGAGGTGATTTCTAGTCACCTGATGGATGGTGAGTTTCTTTCTAATTCTTGAAGTTCAATCCTAGCGTTCAGAGACATGCAGGAGGAGGTGATCTGCAATCTCTCTTCCATTTCACTCTTTTCTGTGTCAGATTCAGTGGGAATAGAGGAATATTCTGACCCTAATCGTATTCAGATATTTGGATCCTGTTCACTTGGACCTGTCTAGACAGTTTGTAGAGGCTAAAAAAGCCAATGAATAAAGATAAAGATAAGAGGAAAAGAATTAGAGAAGAGGAAAGAAGAAGAAAAAAATAAGAGAAAGAAGAAGAAAGAAAAAAATTGATAAAAAAGTTTAGATTTTGATTTTAAAAAGCAAAAAATGAAAATATTTCACAGCTGAAGTTCATCTTGAGCCCATCTCAGAATGGTCCAGAGTTTGTGCTTTTCTTAAATGGAATGGGGAAAGGCACAAATTAGCACAATAAAGGAGGGACTTGAGAGCCCAGAGAATACCTTAAAAAATTTTTTTAAATTAAAAATCCCAGGGAGACATAGAGAGACAGAGAGAGACAAAGAGAAATGGAGAGAAGGAGACAGAGGTAGCCCTACCCACTAGAAATTAATCTGGAGGGAGAAGTCTCAGCAGAAGACCTTCATTTTTAGTCAAAGAAAACAATATTTCACAGCTCAAGTTCGGTATCCATCTCAGCTGTAGATTTTTGCTATAGGGTGCATGCACTTACCAGAGAGGTAGAGAGAGACAGAAAGTGAGAAATAATCCTCCGGGGCGGGGGTGGACAGCCACGCAGCAATCCTCTCTCCTCCATTCTCCTCTCAGAATCTTGGGCACACATGCACATGCACCTGGCACTTGTTTTAAGCCATTGGGTCAGGACTCAAACTGCAGTTGATTATGTGGAAGTCCAGTGATGCAACCATTATGCTATCTTCTGTTCCCAGTTGCTAATATTTTTAATAATCTTGAAAAAAATTAGTTAACCTATGTAGACTTTTTTTTGTTTTGTTTTTTATAAAAAATGTGATAAAAATGTTTTTCTCAGGGCTGATCCTGTGGCCTGATGGTTAAGGCAACTGGATGCCACATGGCTACTGTAGTCTGAATCCTGGTCCCAGTGGCTTTAAAAACATCCTGGGCTTGTTTGTGTGCAAACCCAACTCTCGACAGGATGGAGAGATGGAGAAATGGGATTATGTTGCAACTACACTCCATTGGAGGGGTATGCATCCTCCTTCTTCCCCTCTCTGTCTCTCTGTCTCTCACTGGCAACTGTACTTGATTTCTGGTAATTACAAAAAATAAATCTGTAGCCAGCAGTCGGCATGGTGGTTAAGACACTGGACTCCCACACAGTTGACCACAGTTCAAGTCCAGGACTTGACGACTTGTTTTCTTACTTTCTCTGTCTCTCTCTCTCTGTTTCTGTCTCTCTCTGGTGAGCACACATGCCCTACAGCAAATTAAAAATGATAATAATAAATAAAATAAAATAAATAATTCCTCAAAAAAAATCTTTCCCAGTATATGTAACTATAGTAACTGATGCCACCAAAAAAAAAGACTCAAAACAAAATTGTTTTGGTGGGGGTAGATAAGTGAAAGGGTTTGAGCATCAAAAGTTAGGTCTTGAGGGCAAAGGAAAAATTTATTGACTATCGATTCACTTTTTTTAAGTTAATTTTATTTCCTTTCTGATGGAGAGAGGAGAGAGAGAGAGACAGGCAGCCCCAGTGGTCTTCACACTGCCATTCCTCCTGCCCTCAGCCAGTTCAGATCACAGGCATGTGCACATTCAGAGTATACAGGGAAACCTCTGGCTGCGAACTCATGACCTTCCCAGGTGGGTCAAACTTCTTGGTGCTGAGTTACCACTGCACACTGATGTCAGTCCAAATGTCAATTCTATTTTCATGTTTTCCCCCCGGGACCAGCCACAATAGAGGGAAAGGAGTCTGTATGGCTCATGTTTACCTTTCATGTTATTGAAAGAGCTAAGTGATTTGCAACTTTTTACCCATGTAAATGTCTATAAATTACTTGTCTCCCTCTCTGAGTTTCTGCTTCTTCAGTTGCAAAATGGAAATACTAATATCTACTGCCATGAGTTCTTGAGATTATGCGAGAAAAAGAATACATACTTAACACAGTGCCTGCATATGACATGACCCTGCCCTCAAGCAAATGTTGGATATATTCAACAAACGGTCTTTGAGTGCCTGATGGGTACTCTGCTTCAGGCACTAGTAATACAAGGGTGAACAAGATATAACTTAGTTCTAGGGAACATATAAAAACATTTGTGTATTAGAAATGACTGACCGAGACCAGCAGATGGCATGGTGGCTAAGGTGACCGGAGTCCACATGACTGACTATCCTGTTTAAGGCTTGGGCCTGGTGGCTTAAAAACACTCCAGGCACCTGTACATGCTTGCCCTATATCCTGAGAGGAGAATGGAGAGAAGAGATTGCGGTGCGGCCATATGCCCTGGGGGGATGCGTTCTCCTGGTCCCTCTCTGTTTCTCTCTGGCAAGTGCATGTGCCCTATAGCAAATTTAAACTAAAAAAAAAAAGAAGAAAAAATGAATAACTACTTTTAGTCTCTAAAGGATTACTAAAACAGATTGTTGGTATAATGTAATGTGAATAAACATACAAGAGTTGGACAAATATTTGTAGGTTAAAATACGTAATGAACTTTAATATACCTTAGCTTTGTTCTGTTTATTTAGAATTTCCTTTTCAAATATTTTTATTATGGGATCACAGTGGACATGGAAATCTGATCTGGTGGGGGACATTGTAAAGGTGGAAAAAGAAATATTGAATAGAAAGCATAAATGGGATGAAGACATGGAGGGTGGTTTCTTATTTTCACCCGCTCTGTCTCTCTCTGGCGAGTGCATGTGCCCCATGAAAAAACCTAAAAAGAAAAAAAAAAAGGCTGAACACTAGATACTATAAAGTACTTTTCATGCTAGGAATCCTTAAAGAAAGGAGGATGAAATATGCGCAGGACATGTTTATATCCTACAAGGGTATCATTTAATATAAATTGATAAAAAAGCTGGGGGATCCAGCCTCCATGGTGCAGGCAGTAGGGTGCCAAAGTACAGTGCTGGAAGCCACATGGCCAACCGTGGGCTCAGCTCCCTGGTCAGCCTGGAACAGGTCTGCTCAGCTTACACAGTGCACCCCGACTCCTGATAAGCTGCAGGGCTCGGGGCAAGGGGATCGCAGAGTGATGAAGCCCTGTCAAGGGTAATTATCTTCCTCCCTCTCTCTCACATGGACATGCATGCATGCATGCCCTCTCTATTATGAATAAAACAAACACACTTAAAAAAAATAAAAAGTTTAGGAAATAACGAAGGAGCCTAAGTAGTCTACCGGTAGCAATTATTTACAACTGAGAGGACTGGGAATAGTTTTCTAACCATACGATATTTCCTTCAAGGGAGGGTACACATATATCTACTGCATGTTTTATGAAGAAAAATAATCTATAGAATGCTATTAATCCAAGGTCATGTCTAAACTATCTTGGTGATATGGGTTGATAAAGGTAAACATTATTGTTTACACTTATGGAACAGAACTATGTGTTTTTCTTAGCAAATCAATTTTTGAGCCAGAGCAGATCAGAAAGGATGTAGTTGTTTAGAGTTTTCAAAACATTTGGAAAGTTATTCTGGCAAGTAGAGTCAAACCCATTAGCAAAACAGATGTTTTCCACTGTGGCGGGAAAACACTACGTTCTTATACATACTGCATGGGATCCAAATTCGGTTCAGAAGTAACACCAGCTTATTTGGGATCTCAGTGCTGTCACAGGCTCTGCCAATATAAGCATGGCCAAGACCATGTAGATGTTTGAAAGTCTGTGTTTTATAGGAATCTTTTTTTCTTGTGTTTCACAAAATAAGAGAAAAACGTTTTCAAAATCTAGGTTGCCTGTCCAAGCTCTCAGTTAAAAAGTTGAAGTTGGATAAAAACCCACTGGTAATCTTTGGCGGGACTCCTGGGAGCAAGGGTCAGGAAGAACAGGAGGTCAGGAGAGAGAAGAGCAGCCAGAGAGTTGCTCTGGCTTTTTCTCCCAGAAAGAGCAAAGGAAAACGTTTCCCCACTGATGTTTGGGAAGAGTATCAGAAGCTCCAGGACATAAGATTTGTCAAAAAAACAAAAACCATTGTGTCCCAGGAATATAAGAATTGGTCATTCAAAAAAAAAAAAATTAGTCATTCAAAAACTAATTTAGAGAAAAGTTTTCCTTTTGCAGATGAATCTCACACGAAGAACTTTCACTATTAAAGTTTTCTTTTTAAAGTTTTTGCCATAGAGCATGTGTGCTCACCAGAGAGGAGAGAGCTAGAGAGAGACAGTAAGAAGGAAAGTGAGAAATCATTGCCCTGGGGGAAGGCCATGCTGCAATCCCTTTTCTTCCATTCTCTTCCTGGGATTTTAGTCAAGCATGCACATGCACCAGTGTGTTTCAAGATACCAGATCCAGGACTCAAACCATATTCTGCCATATGGGACTCCTGTGCCTTAACCATTATGCTACCTGCAGGTCCCTTAACATTCTTAAAAAGTAGTGGGCGACCAGCAGATGGCATAGCAGTTACGTCACTGAACTCCCACATGACCGATCATTGTTCGAGTCCTGGACTCAGCAGCTTGAAACTCATGCCAGGCATGTGTGCATGTGTTCCCAAGATCTTATGAGGAGAAGGGATTGCAGCATGGTCATCTCCCCTAAGGAGGCGATTTCTCACTTTTCCTCTCACCCTCTGTTTCTTTCTCTCAGGCGAGCACATGCACTCCAGGCAAAAACCTCAAAAATCCAAACAAAACAAATCCTTAAAAAATACACTAGTTTTTCTTTGTTTGTCTTTGTTAAAATAGACATAATATTTTTCTTTTCTTAGAGATTTTTGGTATAGGGCCCGTGCGCTCACTGGAAGACAGAGAGACAGAAAGTGAGAAATTGCCCCCTGGGGGGATGGCCACACTGTAATCCCTTCTCCTTCATTCTCCTCTAAGAATTTTGGGCATGCCTGCATACGAGTCTGGTGTGAGTTTCAAACTACTGGATCTGGGACTCAAATTGTGATCTGCTACGTGGGAGTCCAGTGATGTAACCATTATGCCAAAGTCAAATAGAGGAAGATTTCATTAAATGAATTAACTTGGTTTAGAATCATTATGGTTATCAATGTTTGAGAATGTAGCTCAACTATACAGAGAAATATTTAGGCTGCCCCAGATCACTTCGGAGTATTCTAAAAATATTTTATAGTTTCAAAAGCACACCCTGTAAAGATAAAGGGTGCAAACCATTATTTGGATTTAGAGATAGTGATTTTTCTGCTCTCTCTAGGGAAGGCTGCCTGCTGTCACAAAACAGTTCAGGTCTCTTTATAATGAGGTGTCACGCTATAGGCTCCAGTACCGTCAGAGAATTTTTATTTGGGGTCTGTTCATCTCAGCTTGCTACGTATGCCTGCCAAAATAACTACCTCATGCATGCTGGGAGCTGGATTCACTCACATGTGTCAGGGAAGACGTGAATAGAGTCAATCATTGATAGGAGGCAGACACCTCTGATTTTGAACTTCTTATTGACATTATAACCCAGTCCACTTCCGAGATCGTCACCATCTCTGTTTACTCTCATTTTTGTCTGAAGCGAACTCATCGGGAATTTGAGAGAATGCTTTGAACCTGAAATACTTTAATTATCACCTGACTCCAGAGACTTGTGAGCTAGAAAGATACCATGCTTTCAAGAGGAAAATAAAGATCTCTCTAGGAAGATTATTTGCATTTGTCTAAGAGATAATGCTATTCATGCATTGCATGCAGGAGTGCCCAGAATAGAAATAAGTAAGCCAGAGCAAAGATTTGCTAAGTGGATAGCTTTCTAATTCCTTTTGAGACGTGTCTTCTAAGTATAACTACTTTGTTAGAAGAGTTGTGAATTTCTAAAACTGGGGCCATACCAGTTTTGGTAAGTGTGAAAATCCCTCTTGATGCCAGGGGGGGAAAAATGAATTCTATATTGTTTTGCAGCCAATTTCTCTCCGTCTTACAACTCTACTAGGGAGATGATTGCAAAGTGACATCGTGTGAACAGGACAAGGAACAACTGGAGCTAGTGAAGTTGCACAAAAACGTATGAAAAAAAATAGGCATGTGCATACTGGAAGGATATGTCCTGGGAAAGGCTTTGTGCAGTGGTGTAGAGGAAAAGGGGGTGTGATTTCTGGCATTGATACATGTCTCCTCCATTTGTTCATAGGAGGAGGGGGAAGAAAGAAGTTTAACAAAAGACACCCGATTAGGAGAACAGCAGAGGTGCTTCGAGGGGTAGTTAACAGAAAGACGATGGCAAGAATAAACATCAGTGATTGCATGAGTTTGGGACATGAGTGAAGGAAATAAAATGGCTTTTCAATAACTGCCTGCACTTTACCTCCAGTGGAAGGAGGGGCAGAGAACAGAAAGGAAAGGCAATAAAGAGAAAGCACATGAACCCAGGTGACCTTGACCCTTTTCTAACCTTAGAAAACAAAGCAGAAACGTGTCATTAGGGCAAATCGGAAGACCACAAAACCTTCAGGTTCCTCTTTAGGACAAGAAGCATCCCAGAACCGGATGAGAAAACATGAAAAGCTCATGAATTTTAGGAAACTGGAATAAGTAGGCTCTAAAGTTGCTATTTAAATACCTCTTTATAAGTGTATTCAATGCATTTTCCATTTCATTTTATCAAGTGAGAGCTTCCATCTGGCTTCACTGAGAGAAGAATTTGAGTAGTAGAATAACGGAATCGGAGCTGGAAGGAACCTTTTTGTCCAACCCCCTCATTTTTCTTTAGCAGTTCTAGAGTGTGATGTAAACAGAATCTATCTGGCCCACGTGCTCCAGACTTGCTCATTAAAAACACCAAACAGCTTCTGTCACTCCTGTGTTCCCTTCCAGCTACTACTCCATCCTGGCTCTTCCCAACCAAGCTCCTCACTACAGCAGTCTGTGTGATTCTCTCCACCTGCTCACCGTCCGGTCCTCTTCCCAGGCCGCAGAACTGCAGCTCCATTGAAATCGCCACCCCCCACTCCCCCAGTTCCCACACAGTGTGCTCTTCCATCTCTGCAAAAGTGGGCTTTGGAGCACGATAGCGAGGCTTTAAGTTTTGCCTCTCTCACTGACCTCCTGTGTAACCCTGGGCAAGCTCACCTCTCTGTGCCTCCGTTTCTCAACTATAACAAGGATGTAATAATAGTTATATAATAATCTGTACTTCACAGAGTTGTGGTGAGAACTGAATAGTTCAGCCGTGTAAACTGCTTAAAACAGTGTCTGCTGTATTAAATCCCTTAATCCAATAATTTTTTTTTTTTGAGAGGTTTTTGCTATAGGGCACGTGTGCTTGCCAGAAAGACAGAGAGACAAAGAGACAGAAAATGAGAAATCACCTCCCAGGGGGGATGGCCACGCCACAATTCCTTCTCTTCCATTCTCCTCTCGGGATCCTGGGCACTCACGCACATGCGCCCAACGTGAGTTTAAGCCACCGGGTCCAGGACTCAAACCATGGTCAACTACATGGGAGTCCAGCGACATAGCCATTATGCCAACTGCTGGTGGTCCTTCAAATAAACTTTTAATTCCTAGCACTCATTATCTTTCTGGATATCATTGCTGTTAACCAGTTTCCTCTGTTCAAACTTTCTTCCCTCCCTCCCTCTGTTCAAACTTTCTTCCTTCCCTCCCTCTTTTCTTTCTTCTAATTCTCTTTTTCCCAAGCATCTGGGTGCCTCTGTGTGCCAGGAGAAGGACTACAGGGGTAAGGAAGACAGCACCATGTTGGTTTCGTGGGGTCTGTTCATCTAGTTTTCCATTCTCTAGTAGCTGCCCTCTCAAGTGGGATGGCCACACCACATTCCCTGCCCTCCATTTTCCTCTTGGGATTTTGGGCACGTGGTGCATACACACTTAGTATATTTTCCAAGCCACCAAGTCTGGGACTCAAACTGTGCAAGGTAGCCATGTGGGATTCAGCCATCTTTTTTTTTTTTTTTGAGAGGTTTTTTTGCTATAGGGCGCATGCGCTCTCCAGACAGAGAGAGACATAGAGACAGAAAGCGAGAAATCGCCCCCCCAGGGGGGATGGTCACCGCAATCCCTTCTCCTCCATTCTCCTCTCGGGATCTTGGGCACGCACGCACACATGCCCGGCGTGAGCTCTAAGCCACCGGGTCCGGGATGCAAACCGCGGTCGACTACGTGGGAATCCAGCGACATAGCCATTACGCTAACTGCTGGCTCCCTGGGATTCAGGATGTAATAATAGTTATATAATAATCTGTACTTCACAGAGTTGTGGTGAGAACTGAATAGTTCAGCCGTGTAAACTGCTTAAAACAGTGTCTGCTGTATTAAATCCCTTAATCCAATAATTTTTTTTTTTTGAGAGGTTTTTGCTATAGGGCACGTGTGCTTGCCAGAAAGACAGAGAGACAAAGAGACAGAAAATGAGAAATCACCTCCCAGGGGGGATGGCCACGCCACAATTCCTTCTCTTCCATTCTCCTCTCGGGATCCTGGGCACTCACGCACATGCGCCCAACGTGAGTTTAAGCCACCGGGTCCAGGACTCAAACCATGGTCAACTACATGGGAGTCCAGCGACATAGCCATTATGCCAACTGCTGGTGGTCCTTCAAATAAACTTTTAATTCCTAGCACTCATTATCTTTCTGGATATCATTGCTGTTAACCAGTTTCCTCTGTTCAAACTTTCTTCCCTCCCTCCCTCTGTTCAAACTTTCTTCCTTCCCTCCCTCTTTTCTTTCTTCTAATTCTCTTTTTCCCAAGCATCTGGGTGCCTCTGTGTGCCAGGAGAAGGACTACAGGGGTAAGGAAGACAGCACCATGTTGGTTTCGTGGGGTCTGTTCATCTAGTTTTCCATTCTCTAGTAGCTGCCCTCTCAAGTGGGATGGCCACACCACATTCCCTGCCCTCCATTTTCCTCTTGGGATTTTGGGCACGTGGTGCATACACACTTAGTATATTTTCCAAGCCACCAAGTCTGGGACTCAAACTGTGCAAGGTAACCATGTGGG
>NW_006204563.1:3071669-3082473 GCF_000334495.1 Tupaia belangeri chinensis
CAACGCGCGGTCGACGCCGTGGGAACCCAGCGACATAGCCATTACGCTAACTGCTGGCTCCCTGGGATTCAGTCATCTTAACCACCATGCCACCTGGCTGGCCCAGTCGTGTCCACCTATCACAAAGGTACTTTGATCTTCAAATGCCTGACTAGGAATGGATTCTCTCCCCACTACAGCCACCAAACCTGGTTTCCCTCTGTGTCAGTGGCACCACCAGCCATCCAGACACTCAGATCAAAATCCTATTCCCTCATCAACTCCTCCACATTCAATTTCTCTGTTCCCAACTTCTTTTTCTTTTTTTTTCTTAAGGGAGATTTTCGCTATAGGGCGCACGTGCTCACCAGAGAGACAGAGAAGCGAGAAATTACCCGTAGGAGGAGTGGCCACATCACAATCCCTTCTCCTCTCCTGATTTTGGGCATGCACACACACGCACCCAGCATGAGTTTTAGGTCACCTGGTCTGAGACTTGAACCTAGGTCGACTACGTGGGAGTCCAGTGACGTAAGCATTATACCATCTGCTGGTCCCTTTATTCCCACCTTCTTAGTTCAGGCTTTCATTCTTTTTCTCTTTATAGAAGACCAACTTTCAAAATCTGATCCTCATTCCAACAATCTATCCTCTCAAACTTCCTAAAACACAACCCTGATCACTCATTCAATCATTTATTCCCTCACTCACTCACTCCATTAATCACACTTCAGGTAAACCCACTGTGTGCCGGGCATGGATAATTTTATTTCCCTTGTTAAACTCCTTCAAGGTACCTTGACTCTTTCATTATTCTGTGCCTGTGTACATTGCGTCGCCTCCTCCCAACAGCTCCGCCTATTCCCTTGACAAACTGCTTCGTGTTCTTCATAACTCAGCTCAGATTTCTCCTCATTCATCCCGGCAACTCTGCTCAGCACTGGAGATGTAGCAATAAACTAATCTGACAAATCCTGCTTTCACAGAATTTACATGAGAGAGACGGACAATAAATAATTGAGCAAGACGCTCGGATTGTGATAGTGCTGTGAAAAAAAGGCAGTGTAATACAATAGGGAGAGAGAGGCAGAGAAAGAGGTGGCAGAACGGGAGCACAGTTTAAACAGGCTGATTGCTCAGAGAGATCTTTCCTGGGGTAGCATGTGAGCTGAGTCCTGAATGAAGGGAAGGAGGGACACTTGGAACTTTCTGGAAGAAAGGCCTTCCAGGGAGGGGAATGGTCAGTGCTGAGGCACAGTGTGGAAGCTTTCCAGAGTGCTCGAGGAATAGCCGGAAGTTGAAAGGCAGTCAGTGAAAGGCAGCAGAGCGAGGCTCTGAGATGCCACCCTGATTCTGCAGCAGAGTGGGGCTGTCATTTCTCTGTGCCCACACCGTGCCTAGTATTGCACTGTGATGTCACCACAAGATGCATGCATTTGTTTATGTCTGCCAAGTTGCTAATCTGCAAGCACTCATGGTGGGACCAGTTTCGTACTTTGTATATCCCCAGGGCCCATCCCTGTGCTTGGCAGGTGCATGGGTGAGTCAGAGGTCCCTGAGGTGCTTTCTTCAAGCTTGAGCTACCTAACAGGGCTCTGGGTTCTCACTGCTCTCAGAACGCTTCTGGGCTAGGGCTGCCATCACCTCACACTCTGCACGTGGCACTGGTGTTGCACCGGCGTTGGCTACTCCTCTCCTACAACTGTGAATCGTGGGTCCTCCTGTGCTGACTCCAGTAGTGACCCTCAAGTTCTCCCCAGATCTCTCGGTGTTTCGGTGTAAGTGTGGCCTGTGGGGACAATGCCGGCAGGGTCTCTACGTATCTGAGCTGTGGCAAGGCACTCTGAGAGCACTCATAAGTGAGGATAAATGCAGAACCAAGTCAGAACATGGACAGACTTGCAAATAAGCAGAAAAGAACAATATTGGCAATTGACTGATTACTTAGAAATGGCACTCCAAGATAATACTTTTAAGGTTTTATAAATATGTTAATAGTTATTGTCGGGCTGGATCTGCAGCCTGGTGGTTAAAGCAGTTCAATCCTACATGACCAACCATGTGATTCAAGCCCTGGATGCAGCCACTTGAGAAATACACCATGTGTGAAAATCCAAAAGGAAGGAGAGATGGAGAAAGAATTGTGGCATAACTATGCTCCATGAAGGCTGCTTTCTCCTCTCTCTCTATCCCTCTGTCTCTTTGGTGAGCACATGTGCCCTTTAGCAAAAGAAAAATAATATATATATATATATAGAGAGAGAGTCATATCTATTATTTGTGCAAGAGTAAACTTTAGACCTTAGATTATTTTCATATGAAAAAAATATCATGTATATATACATTAGATTATCATTATTATTCTGTATTAATCTGTTAAAGTAGATGATATCTATAAAATGAGATAAAGTTTTTCTTTTTCTCTTTTTTTTTTTTGGAGAAGTTTTCGCTATAGGGCGCGTGCGCTCGCCAGATAGACAGAGAGAGACATAGAGACAGAAAGCAAGAAATCACCCCCCCCCCCAGGGGGGGATGGTCACGCCACAATTCCTTCTCCTCCATTCTCCTCTCAGGATCTTGGGCACACACACACATGCGCCTGGCGTGAGTTTTAAGCTACCGGGTCTGGGACGTGAACCGCGGTCGACTACGTGGGAGTCCAGCAACATAGCCATTACACTAACTGTTGGTTCCCTCTTTTTCTCTCTTTAAAGGAAGACGTTGGGGGGACCAGTAGGTGGCATGGTGGTTAAGGTGCTGGATGCTCCCACATGGTTGACCACGGTTCGAGTCCCAGACCTGGTGGCTTGCTTTCTCACTTTCTCTCTTTGTGTGTGTCTCTTTCTGGTCAGATTAAAATAAATGAATGAAAAAATAAAATTAAACAAAAAAATTCTAAAAAAATTCCAAGAAGTTAGAATTACTATTTTAAGTATAATAATCTTGAAACTTGGAATAAGATGAGGATCATTAGGAAACAAAGAAAGTCTATGAACCATTAAAATAGTTATCACAAAGGTGAGCAAAATTTATTTATTTATTTATTTATTTTAAGGTTTTTGGTGTAAGGCATGTACACTTGCCAGAGAGAAACAAAGAGAAAGAAAGTGAGAAATCACCCCCACCCCAAGAGGAATGGTCATGCCTCAGTTCTTTCTCCTCCTTTGTCCTCTCGGAATTTTGGGTGTGCACATACAGTGCCTGGCATGATTTTCAAGCACTGGGTCCAGGATACAAACTACAGTGATATGGAAGTCTAGTGCCTTAACCACCATGTCACCTACTGGTCCCAAATTTATGTGTCTTATCATAAGATAACTTTGGGCTCTTGTGTAAAACCTACTTGCTCTAATTTTATACAGAATTATAATAATTTTATATATATTTTTAAGTCACTGCAGATTAAAAGCCATAAATGACCAGGACAGGAAAGGTGGTAGAGGAAGTTACAATGACGAATGGGTGGAAGGATGGCAGACTACACACGGGAGGCAGAATGACTAAGAAACAGACAGCAGACCATCAGAACTGACCGCCTTACAGGGCTTTCAGTCCAAGGCTTACAAGCTGGTTACTCCTTTAACCACTGCTATGCAGGCGCACGATGCCTTGTCTGCAATGCCAAATTGAAAGTCCCACATAAAAACAAAAAACAAAACAAGTGGCCGACAGATGGCGTGGTGGTTAAGGTGGCGGCTGGATTCCCAAATGGCCCACCACAGTTCAAGTCCCTGGTGGCTTGAAAATCATGCTGGGGATGTGTGTGTGCCCATGCCCAAAATCCTGAGAGGAGAATGAAGGAGAGGGGATTGTGGCCTGGCCATCCCCCCAGGAGGTGATTTCTGTTTTCCTCTTTCTGTCTGTCTCCTCTCTGGTGAGTACATGCACCCTATAGTAAAAACCTAAAAACAAACCAACAAAAAGTGAGGAAAAAAAAAAAAAAAAAAAGAAAAAAGTCTGTTTTTGCTTGTTTGTTTTCAAACTCCACTTGGTGGCAAAGCCTAATTTGACCTGCACTTCCCTGGCACCACGTCTGATCTGAGCTGATAGGAGGCTACCCTCGTACTTCATTCTAACTTGGGTGAACGTGTTTTGCTGCAGAAACCATGTGTCCATTACAGACCCTGGTGGGGGTGCGATGGATACACGTGGTCCAGGCTCCATATTACCTTGACAAAAGCAAATGGGTCTGGTTGCAAGGGCCTTGGTTAAGAGCTGTGAACCTGTGGAGTACTGTCATCCCCCATAATGATGAGTGTGGTTAATACCATAAGAAATGCCCTTACGCCTTGTAAGTTTGGAAGCTTTGCATTAAAGGAAAAAAGTTTGCTAAAGGGGTAACAAACGTTTCTTGCATTTGGAAAGTCAACAAGTATTTACAGTACACTTCAAACATGTTTCTCTGTGTGTGTGTTTCTGATTCATTTAAGATGAAATTATACTTGGCATCTAGCGAATATATTGGCTCTTGCCTTGTCAACACTTGGATTGTGGGACCAGGAGGTGGTGTAGTGGTTATGTTGCCGGACTCCCACATGGCTGACTGTGGTTGGAGTCCCGGTCCTAGTGGCTTAAAACTCATACTGGGAGTGCGTATGTGTGTGTGCGTGCCCAAGATCCCAGGAGGAGGATAGAGGAGAAGGGATTCTGTTGTGGCCATTCCCCGTTGGCACTTTCCCTTTCGCTGTCTATCTCCACCTCTACCCCACACCCCATAGCACATTAGCCTTAAGGCAAAAACCTCTAAACAAAGAAAAAATTGCATTTGTGGTCAGGGAAATTAAGTTTGAGTACCAGGGATACCTGATTGAGTATCTACAGATTTATATCATGGTATAGATTTATATCATAGTATTTATATCCATAGATATGAATCTCATTTCAAAACCTTCCAAATTTCAAACAAGAGTTTTCTTTTCTTTCTTTCTTTTTTATTTCCCCCCTTGAGGATTCAGCCGTCACTGAAGAAGAAAGTTTGGGTGCCAACTAGAGGAAACAGAGTCTGTGTTTGCAATGCCAATGAGCATACCCACGGGAATTGTTAAATAGCTCGAGGGTTATTCTAGCTCAGCAAATGAACAGATACAAAATGCAACTTGAGATATTAGGTGGAAAGTAAAAAAAAATCTGGCTAAGTCGTATCAGGAGTAAAGAATTCAAAACATGCAAAATTCACAAGGGATGATGAAATGTTACCATGTTAATGTTCTCTGCTGCAAAATAATAGAGGTCCATAGACAAAGAGTCCAATGTTATAAAAATGTATTAACTGAAACAGCGGAAGTAAATCCAGTTACAGTAGAACCCTCTCCTTCATTGAAGGTACTGTAAAAATGTTGGCTTAGGTTTCTCTAGCTGTTATTCCTTTTTATATAAATCGACGCTGTATAGTATATTGCAACTTGCCTCCTTCCTCGTCCCTTACTTAACAAGTATATATACCTTGCTGTCAGTCCAAGTTCGTAGTAAAGGCCACCCTTTCATTCCTTTTAATACTGAGGCAGAATTACATTCTATGGCTATACTATAGTTTCAAGTGGATATTTTTTAAAGTTTTTTTTTCCTCACTGCATTTTAAATTTTTTCCTTTTTGATTCTCATTGGCGTCTTGCTTAGGTACAAGTAGGAAAATAAAAGGCATAGATTTGATGGAAAAAGCCGTGCATGGTGAGATAAGGGCAAGTTTACAAATGGCAAATTTCTTGTTCTATGGAATAAACAGCACCTTTATCTCAAAAACATGGAACAAATGATGCCTCTTTTGCATTTTAAAGAACATTCAAGAGCTACTAGTAGATGGATCCAGAGCTGGCAGATTCAAAAGTGAATTTTCCTCCGTTATCCAGAAGTACTAACATTCCTGGAGTGGCTCAGCTATGGTATGCTACCCAGCAGGCTGAGGCTACTTACAAGGCCCAGGTTCGATTCCTGTCCCATCTTAAAAGTTGAGCTTGGTGCATACCTGTAGTCCCCGTGACTCAGGAGGCTGAAGGCAAGAGAATTGTGATACATTGAGACCCTGTGCTAAAAAGAAATAAGAAAGAAAGAAGAGAAAGGATAAAGGAATAAAGAAAAGAGAAAAAATTCTGGAGGAAATAAACCTTGTTACAAAAACAAACTTTGGGGCAGCCTCAGAGCATAGAGATTAAGGAAACCAGATCCCATAAAACTGACCACAGTTCTAATCCTGGCTCCAGCATCTTGAAAAACACGCTGGGCACATATACATGCATGCTCCAAATTCCAAAAGGATGACCGAATGCAGAAGGGATTCTTGTATGTCTATGGTCCATCGGGGAGTATTCTCTCTCCTGTGAGCCCATGTGCCCTCTGACAATGTAAAACGAAACAAACAAAACACTTTTTAAATTAAAAGCAGAGTATTTGTGGTCCTGTTCAGGAAGGCGTGCTTTTTCTACAGGGTGCATCAGTTATTCAGAGGTTAAGGATGCGGCACTTTGATTCCCTGAGTCCACGTAAGTAAGAGAACCTGACTGGATCACTTTCACACAAATTAGAGCAGCGATTCCCTTGCCCCTCGGCTGTCATCTTGTCTCGTCTCTTGAAAAACTGAAAAGATGTCTCTCTGAATTAAGGTTTTCCCTGCAGTAGGAATTTCACCATCTTTGCCTCCAGCAGGAACGAGAACAGTACTGTGATTAACAGGGACCCCTGAAATCTTCTTACAATACTGTTGCAATTTATCTATGTTAACCTGCCTGTTCTAGCCTGCTCCTGCCCCTCAGAGGGAACCACTAACTTGAATTTTATGATAAATATTCCTTTGTTTACCAACAAGTTGTTGCTGTTGTTGTTTTAACCAAATATGTGTGCTTCTAAACAATAGATCATTATGCTTGGCTTGTTTCTGAATTTCGCATAAAGTTGTTTTTTTAGGGGGCAGGAGGAGGGTTTACAACAGGGAGTGTGCACTTGCAGGAGAGAGACAGAGACAGAGAGAAGTAGTGAAAAATCACCCCCCTCCCCCGCCAAGGTGTGGTATGGCCACACCGCAATCCCTTCTCCTCCATTCTCTTAAGATTTTGGGCATGCATGTTCATGTGTATGAGCATGATTCTCAAGTCACCCAGTCCAGGGTCAGGTCCCAGCCATGTGGGCGTCCAGTACCTTAATTACCACGCCACCTGCTGGCCCCAAGGATGACTTTTTTCACTCAACTTTATGTTTTTTTTTCTTTTCTTTTTAGAGAGAAACTTTTGTTACAGAGCATGTGTGCTCGCCAGAGAGACAGAGAGCAAGAAATCCCCCCGACGCCCACAGAAGGGACGGCAATGCCACAATTCCTTCTCCATTCTCCTCTTGAGTTCTTGGGGATGCACATGTGCCCCGTGTGAGTTTTAAGCCTCTGGGTCCAGGACTCGAATAGTGGTTAGCTATTTGGGAGTCCAGTGACGTGGCCATTACGCCATCTGTTGGTCTCTTAACTTTATGTTTCTAAGAGTAATCTGTACTGCTTAACATAGTGATTATTTCCTTGTGTTCACTGTTACAGACTATTTCATAATCTACATAGACTATAATTTATTATAAATGATCTTTCTTGCAGTTCTAAGTATTTTTACATTTTCATGACAATTTTTTCTTTGATTCCTGAGTTACTTGGAAGTCTGTTTTTTAGCTCCACTTATTTACCTTTAGAAATAAAAATGTGCTTTATTTAAAATTTAAGTTAATTTTAAACAGAAACCTTTAAAACACAAACTTGAAATTCAGCAATTCTAAATAAAGTTTTGTTAGAACAATGCTCTGGCTGTTTGCTTCTATATTATCTATGGCTACCTTTGAACCACACAGTGGCAGGGCTGAGTAGCTGCTGCAGAGCCCACTGGCTGCCAGTTAAGGCATTGTTGTAACAAAACTTTATTTAGAATTGCTGAATTTGAAGTTTGTGTAGTTTTCAGTCACTTAAAAAAACAGTCGTATGCTTCTTTGGTGTTTTTCAACTATTTAAAATGTGCCAACCACTCTTCGCTGGCCAGCTGTAGAAAGGCCCACAGGCAGAAGTCTGGTGACCTCTGATCTAGACTCATCTCTATTTACGAGGCCAGCACCTTAACCACCGTGCCACTGGCTGGCCCTTTACTTGTATTTTTTAAAAGGATTATTTGAAGCAGTAGAAGTAGGGCAGTTGGGGGTACCAGCAGATGGTATAATGGTTACATCGCTGGACTCCCACGTAGGTGACCACGGTTTGAGTCCCAGACCTAACGGCTTAAAACTCACACCGGGCATGTGTGCTTGTGTGTCTAGAATCCCGAGTGGAAAACTGAGGTGTGGCCATCCCTTCTGGGGGGTGATTTCTCACTTTCTGTTTCTCTGTCTCTCTGGCAAGTTCACCCACCCTATAGCAAAAATCTCTTTCTCTCTTAAAAAAAAAAAAAAAAGAAGTAGGGAGGTTGGAAATGTGAATTTTATTTCTGTGAAGCATCTAGGAAACCTCATGTTGTTTATGGCATGGTCTTGCGTGAGCTAAAGTGTTTGAAGTTAAACTTCTATTATATCAGAGATAATTTTTGGCTGTGGGCTGTAAGCCTCTTTTTTAAGCCCATTTCTGCTATTTTTTAAAAATTAGACTTACTTGAACTCAAAGAAGTTATAATCACTAAACTTACAGATGCTATAACTAAAAAAAATCACTAATATTTCTTTATTTGGAATAACAAAATAAAATGAACAACATGAAATGTAATAATAACAGGAAAAAACAGGTTTAAATATATATAATTAGAGGCTACTTCCTAAAGTAAGGTAGAAGATACTTTGTATGATTTAATTTTAGTCCATGTGAAATAAACTTGGGTATTCACTTTGACTCTAGGTATTATGTTCACTAAAAGAAAAACACAATATAGATTTAGGATGAGTTAGTGGAGCAGTTGCTAAGATCAAAGGGGCTGCTGGTCACTTCATGACTCAATTATTGGCTCTCCGTATTTCAATGCTGAACTCATTCTGAGTGTATGATTTACTGGGTGAATAAAAAAAAAATCAAAGCATGTTCAAAGCAGCATAAGGGGTGTGGCTATGAGGGCTTACTACATTATTTGAGCAACAGTGACAAGAAAAAGATTTTAAAGAAGAAAGCATTAGAAGACTTTCTGATAGTTACTTAATAGTTCAACGATGTTAAGGCTTGCAGTGTCTGTAGGGAATGAAATTCATTTGTGTGGTTCCTAGGGACAGAATCAAGCCTGGCGGTAGAAGTTAAGAAAAGCTGATTTTATTTTAAATCAAATCATATTGGCTCTGGAGTTAAGTAGCTCTGGATTTTAATGTTGGCTTTCTCACTGACTTTGGCAAAAAGAAGAAAACCTTTGAGCTTAATTTTCCTTTTTTTTTTTTTTTTTAAAGAGAGATTTTCGGTTTAGGATGTGTTGCAGTCTCCAGAGAAACAGAGAGACAGAAAGCAAAAAAAAAATCACTCCCTGGGCAGGAGGGCCACTCTGTAATCCCTTCTCCTCCATTTTCCTCTAGAGATTTTGGGCACACATGCACACACGCCCAGTGTGAGTTTTAAGCCACGAGTACAGCAACTAATCATTATGCCACCTGCTGGTTCCTCCTAATTTGTCAAGCAGATACAATAAGGCCCATCTCATTTTGAGGATTAAGGATAATGTATGGAAAATGCATTGTTCTTGGTATAGGTTTAGTATTTAATAGTCATAATGTTGATAAAATTATATACATATATTAACACACACTGTTAATAAAAATAGATACATAATATTGCATGTATACATTATACATAATACATTGTACATAATAGATATTACATACATAATGCTATGCACAAAGTATTATACATAATGGGTATAAATAATACCTAGTTATAATAGTGAGAAAAACAGATTTATCAGCATCGGAAACGTTCAAGTGGGTAGTGGCCTGGTGAAAATATTGGAGAGAGGAGTCTTATTTAGGTAGGGAACTGGACTTAACCAGAAAATCCATCTCAACTTTTAACATAAAAGTTTTCAATTTCACCTTGGCCTGGTATCTCAATCCTCCTCTTTGCAAGCAGGTTGGATCACGTTTAACCAAGTTTAATTTACCATCTTTTCTTGACTTCTGAAAGTCTTGTGACTTTTAGGTTAGGAACACGGATGTGGGAGATCATCGATGGCAACTGGGGTGTTTGAAGACTAAGAACATACAATGCCCTGGAGAAGACCGACTTCTCATTTCTGACTCTGGGAGAGGTTCCCGAAGGCGGCTAAGTTACGAGGCTGGTTAAGGCACATGAGGCGCGGGGTGAAAAAAGCCTACACTTCTTCAAACCGCATCAGGGTCTTGGCAAAGGCTACCTGAAAACGGATCTCGGCAGCCACAGAGGCGGGTCTAGGCCTGCTGGCTGGAGTTTAGAACTGGCAGTTTGGAGACTTCCAGGCACTCCATGGCCCTGGGGTACTATGAATTAGGGAGACACACACACAAAGGGAAGCAGCAAAGGGGAAGAAATAGATTGTAGGGCCGGAGAAGGGGGTGCAGAGCTGGCTGGTGGTCTGCGCGGGTTACAGGGCAGTGGCCCCGAGCTGTGCGCCAGGGCCAGGGCGCGGTAACCCGATGCTCCCTACGCCCCGGGCATCACCCCTTGCCCGGAGGCCAACCTATTGCCGTTCCCTAGTCTCCGCGCGGGTCGGTCCTGCTAGGGTTCCTTGGAAACCTGTCGGGAGCTCAGAGCTTGGTCCGAGTTTGATCGTGGCCACGAAAACTTGGCACGGCACCCCGGCCCCTTTCCTCCGGCCTCTTTCCAGCGCCGTCGGCCTGCGGGCCCCTTTGCCTCCGGGGCTGGGGTCCACTG
>NW_006204563.1:3082665-3120120 GCF_000334495.1 Tupaia belangeri chinensis
TGGCCGCCTCCCACTTGGTCTGGGCTCGCGGCGCCTCGGGGGAAAGCCGGGGCCCCGAGGGCGGATCCGAGGTAAGGGCCCTTTGGTGAACGGCGCCCGCCCGGGGGTCCGGCGGCCTCGACTCTGGCTGGATTTTAAAAATCCGCCTTTGTGTGCTGGGATCGGAGCGGTGCCAGGCGCGGCGTCCGCCCTCGTTCACTTTGCCTGCTTCAACTGGTGTTGGCAGCCAGGTGTGCCAGGGCGCTGCCGCCCGGCGCGTCCGCGGAGCCGGTGCAGACCCAGACCCGCCGCTCCCGGCTCCGCGCTCCGGGCTCCGGGCCCCGAGAGGGTGGGCAGGGCAGGGCAGGGCAGGGCAGCGGCGCCGTGTCCCCGCAGCGCACTGGTAACCTGAGCGTCCGCAGGTACACCTGCATTCGTGTGGTCCGCGGAGCGACTACACCCGAGCATTCTGATCTCGGTTATTGTCTTAGTCTTGGCGTAGGGAGACCTCTCCCAGTCCCTCAAAGGGGGGTGGGGATGTCTTTCCAAGTGACCCTGGGGGCCGAGGTCCCATCTTCCCATACCCCTTCAAAGGAAGAGAACTCGCTGTGTCCTGAATGGTTGCCAGTCCCTAGTTCTTGTTGACTCTCCTTTCCTAGCTTGCTCAGTTTACTCACCGTTTTACTTTTGGGAAGGCGGCCTTTTTCCTGCCGTCGTTAGTTAACGTGTTCCGAGCGGGTTTCCCCCACCCGCGTAGACCCGGCTAGTTCTCCGAGGCACTTCCTCTACTTTCAAGGACTGCCTGTACGCGGAATCTCTACACCGATTGTTCTCGGGCAGTGTTTCTCAAATCCTTCTTTTCTCCAGTACTTACCCACAGTACCGCTGGCATCTCGCTGGGGCAGGACGCCCTGGTATTAGGAGTTGAAAAGCGTAGACACCTAGAATCCGAGAGCATTAGGAATTGAATCCTCTTTGACAGAATACATTTCTGCAAAATGTTACTGCTTTTCTTCTAAAGGTTTCCGTTCTCGCTTCAGATAATACGAGGGAATAGGAAAAAGTTAATATCTGGAGAGGAGTTCAGACAAAACTTGGTTGCAGATGTTCATGAATAGTTTGGTTTGGGGCTTTGTCATTTTTGGGAGATAGAATTAGGATTCGGGGAAGGCTTCTTTATAGTAAAAGAGACTCGTAGACTCACTGTGTTGTGTATTGCTTCTAATTTATTTCCATGGTAAGAAAACCATTCTTCTATAGCCGGATTTTGGAACGTGTGTGCTAATAATATAGGTCATTGGTAGTGAGTCTGTTGGAATTAAAGTAGTATCATCCTTTTACCGAGGATGTGTAGAGACTCTATTCGGGACTGGAGTTTCCTGGATATATTGCTATAGTTTTTAAGTGCTGGTGTGGAGGATTTTTGGTCATGGGTTCACACTTGTACTTACAATGTGAAAGTTAAGACACTTGATAGACTTTCCACATAAATGGTAGAATAAAATCTGTCACACATGTAAAAAGTGTTGACGGAATGCCTTTAGTGCAAAGCACACAGATTAAGATTGTAAAATTCTACAAGTCATTCCCTTTACAGCAGAAAAAAAGGAAAAGGAAGCTTGCTTTTTATTCCACTATTCTGCAGTAACCACTGTTAACACTATTTGATGCATTCTTTTTTTCTTCCTGGTGCCATTGAAGATTGATTTTTTTTTTTTTTTTTAGGATTTTCTTAATAATGGAGAGTACTTTACATTGTAAATGGTGTGATGTTTCTTTTGTTCCCTATCAGGAACTGAATGTTTAATGTTGAACATGTTGCTTATTTGTGATAATATGTAAGGATTTCATTTTGTTTCTATTTCTAGCTTTTTCCTGCTTTGAAATTTTTTTTAACTATGCTGAATCTTTCCAGATAGCTGTTCTTTTCTATGCTGTGACATGGGTCAGCTCCTCTTTTATTTTTAGTGTTTTTATTGGTGCACTTGAAATCTCAGTCCTTTTCTTACATTGTACTACACACACTGTTTTGTATTCTTCTCCTTTCCTGTTTCCTTCATTTACCTATTTATTTTTGTAGCAGTTCACTTGAACCATGGTTTGTATAAGAAAACAATATCCAGAGTTAAAGATGATAGCTTTCGCAAATTCTGTCCTAAAATACTTGAAGTTTTATCAGGTGAATATTTCAGTGCTGGTCTGATTTTCATAAAATTTAGGTTAACTTTTCTGAGTTGTAGTAAACATATTTGGTAGTTATTGGGATCATCTACAAACAATATAAATTAATGATAGGTTACAGACTTTCAGACATCTGTGAAGTATGTAAGGAGAAAAAGTGAAACTTTAGTTAAAGCACTCCGGCTATAGTACAACCCTGCTGGGAATTACTGCATGGAATTGTTTGCAGCTGTTAGTGATTGAAAATCCGTTCTTAAGAAAAGTCCTGTAATGGAATAGTTAGAAACATTTTGAGTTGAATATATGCAAGAAAGTATGAGACTCCTCAGTGCTACACTGCAACCTCTCTTCAGTGTTTTCTAGATACATTTCTAAATAGGATTTGTAAAACTTGACTTTTTTTTTTCAAGTTTTTGCTTTAGGGTGAGTTCACGCACCAAAAAGATAGAGGAAGAGAGATAAAGGGAAAGTGAGAAATCATCCCTCCTCTGGGGCAGGGGCAAAGGGGGATGGCCATGCAGCAGTCCCTTTTCCTCCATTCTCCTCTTGGGATTTTGTGCACATATGCACAGGCACTGGGAGTGTTTTTTGTTTTTTGTTTTGTTTTGTTTTGTTTTTTTTTTTTTGAGAGGTTTTTCGCTACAGGGTGTGTGCGCTCACCAGAGACAAAAAGAGACAGAAAGACAGAAAGCAAGAAATCACCCCCCAGGGGGGATGGCCATGCCACAATCCCTTCTCCTCCATTTTCCTCTCGGGATCTTGGCACGTACGCACATGCACCTGGTGAGTTTAAGCCACTGGGTCTAAGACTTGAACCGCGGTCGACGACATGGGAGTTCAGTGACATAGTCATTACACTAACTTCTGGTCCCTCTGGCGTGTTTTTCAAGCCACTGGATCTAGGCCTTCAATTGTGCAATTGGCCATTTGGTATCCAGAGCCTTAACCACCATGCCACCTGCTGCTTCCAACTTCACTGTCTTTTTAGGAGAGTTAAGATTTACAGAAAAAGCGTAGGAATAGTTGAGGGTCTCCCATATGCCCTTATATCAGTTTTCCCCCTCGTTAACATATTGTATTTCTTAAAATTAACAAACTTGTCTTAGTACATTATTATTAAAGTTTGTACTTCACTTAGTTTTTTTTTTTTTTTTCTGTAGGGTGTGTGTGCTTGCTGG
The DNA here is from genome assembly GCF_000334495.1 of Tupaia belangeri chinensis. Taxonomy (NCBI): domain Eukaryota; kingdom Metazoa; phylum Chordata; class Mammalia; order Scandentia; family Tupaiidae; genus Tupaia; species Tupaia belangeri. Next base: position 3,086,004 of record NW_006204563.1, read on the forward strand.
GGAGAGAGAGAAAGTGAGAAATCACCCACTAATGGGGATAGCCACACAACAGTGCCTTCTCTTCCATCTCTTCCATTCTCCTCTTGGAATTTTAGGCCTGCACTGGGATTTTAGGCTTGCACACACATGCGCCTGATGTGATTTTTCAAGCCACTGGGTGTGGGACTTGATTTGCAGGGTTGGCTGTGTGGGATGCAGCCCCTTAGCCTCCATGCCACCTCCTGGCCCCCTTTTTAGTTTTTATCTAATGTCCTTTTGCTGTTCCAGAATCTACCCTGCAGGATATCACATTACTCTTAGTCTCAGTGTCTCCTTAGGCTCCTCTTGTCTTGACGGTTTGTTAGACTTTCCCTGTTTTTGATGACACTGACAGTTTGAAGGAGTATTTTGTAGAACACTCTGTTCTAACAGTTTTCTCAGGATTAGAATGTGATTATGGGCTTTGGGGAGGAAGCTCACAAAAGGGATGTCGTTTTCATTACATCACGGCAAGGGTATATACTAACAGCATAACTTACCACTGTTTTTACTCATCTTGATCACCTGGCCTCGGTAGTGTTTGTCAGGTTTTTCCCTGTATGGTTACCATCTTCTATGCTGTACTGTTGGAAGACTTGTGTAGAACCTGTATCTAAGGAATGGGGAATTCTGCTACTCCCTTTCAGGGTAGAGCGTCTGTATACATTATTTGGAATTCTTCTGCGTGGGTGATTTATCTCCTTCCCTCATTTGTTTATTGACTCAATAATTTCCTTACATTAGTCTGGACTCATGGATATACATTTTATCCTTTGGGTATAATTCAATTTATTTTGTTGCTCAACCTTTTCCAGCATAGCTGGATGTGAGTTTTTTCTTTTCTTTTGGAGCATTTTCTTACTTTCCGGCATGATACAATTTCCAGGCTCCTCTTGTATATATCTTGTTCCAGTAGAATCAGTCATTTCTCTGAGGAATCGGGTTCCTCTTGTTGGAAAATTGTATTGGAGACCGAGATTTGGGCACGGGATGTGCTTGTGACTAATGGAATGTCAGTGCTTCTAGAGTCTCTCATCTGACAAAGCAGGAAATAGATGTGTGTGTACAAACTGATTCATATGAAGAATCTATACTAGTTCTATGTATGTATACATATGTCTCTGTAACCACGTGCACCCATATTATGCTAAATGTAAATTCATACTGGTGTGTTTAATCCTAATCCATGACCGTGGGTGTTACTGTAGCCTTCTCCCCTTATTTGTCCGTAAACCCACTCCATCTGTGAGAAGAAACCTGGTCTCCACCATCTATCATCCTGTTACTTAATTGTTCATTTCCATTATATGTATGACAGTACTGGAATGTGTGTGCCCAGGGGAAGCAACATTATCAGCTAGAATACAGTGCTTATGTGCAGTTGCTTTTGATTTTAGTTTTAAAGCTTCAACTATTTCCAAAGGCTGCAGCAAGCTAAGCAGCTTTTCTCTTACCACCTTTAGTGACATTGTCACACACATTGATATTATATTAGTAGATTCTTTTGTCATGATTTGCATTCCAACCTGGGCTCCCTTGACTATCTAAATTATTTTTATAGATTTATGTACACTAAGGTTGCTTCACTCTCTATCCTACAAAGTGCTATGGGTTTTTGACAAATGCTTAACTTAATATATCTATCATTATGGTGTCAGACAAAATAATTTCAACACATTAAAAAATCTCCCTTGCTTCACCTGTCACTTGATTTACTCCCTCTTCCTCATAACCACCGATCTTTTTACTTTCTCTATAGCTTTGTCTTTTCAGATGTAATATAACTGGAATCCTTTAAAAATATTTATTCCATTTTATTATTATTATTTTAATTTTAATTTTAATTTTCTACAGGGCACATGCACTCACCAGAGAGAGACAGAGAGAAAGAGAGAAAGTGAGGTCCCAGACTTGCGGTCAGCCATGTGGGAGTACTGCACATCCATCACCGCACCACCTGCTGGCTCCTGTAATTGGAATCTTCCAGCCTAGCCAAACTGATTTCTCTCTCACTTTTTATAGTTTCTTTCCTTCTTTTACTCATGAGTGAGAGAGAGAGAGAGAGAGAGAGAGAAAGAGAGAGAGAGAGACTGTCCTCGCAAGAGGGTCTTGATGCCACGATCCACTTCCAACCTCAGCCAGCCCTGGCGCATGTACACACACACGCTCTGCACACTTAGGGAGATCTCTGGATGTGAACCTGGAACCTTTCCATGTGGGTCAGCCTCTTAGAGCACTGTGGTTCACCCCTGTGCTACCATCTGGTCCCTGGCCACTTTCATTTAGCAATATGCGTTTAAGGTTCATCTATGTCTTCTTGTTTTTCAGTCGTGCTTTTCTTTTTATTGCTGAAGGTATTGCAGTGTATAGATGTCTCACAGTTTGTTGATTCATCTCTTCAGAGATATCCTGGTTGCTTTCCGTTTTGGGCAATTGTGAATAAAGCTGCTGCTGACATTCTCATGCAGGGTTCTGGGTAGACAAACGACTTTAGGTAGTTAGGTAATACCTAGGAGCGTGATGGCTGGATCATATAACCTCTTTTCACATGCTACTTTCCATTTGTGTAGTGAGAGACCTGTTCTGATCTTTTGCCCCCTTTTTTAATGGGGTTCTTTTCTTGAGTTTTAAGAGTTCTTTATATATTTTGTATGCAAACATTTTAGCAGAAAAGTGTTTTGCAAATATTTTCTTCCAGTCTGGCTTGCCTTTTTATGATCTTAACAGTGTCTTTGTCAGAGTGGATATTCCTTTATCAGTTGCAAGAGGGTGTGTACACTTGCTAGAGAGAGAGACAGAGAGAGGGAGAAAGCACCCTCTCAGTGGTATGTGATCACCCCCAAATCCCTTCTCCTCTTTTTCTCCATTTTGTCAGGATTTGGGGCACACATGGACATGACCCAGTATCAGTATGGTTTTCAAGTTTTGGGTTGGGACTTGACCTGTAGTGGGCCATGTGGAATATGGCTTCCTTAACCCCTAGGCTATTGGGCCAACCCAAAGTAGTTTTTTTTTTTTTTTTTTTAAAGCTTTTGCTTAGGCGTGTACACTCACCAGGCAGTGGGGGGAGTGAGAAATCACCCCTGAGGGAGGACGGCAATGTCATAATCCCTTCTTTTGTATTCTCTTGGGATTTTTGATACACACTCACATGGGCCTGGTGTGATTTTCAAGCCACCAGGTCTGGAAATTGAACTGAGCAATTGACTCTGTGGGATACAATGCCTTGACTTCCATACCACCCACTGGCCCAGTTGGTTTTTAATTTTAATAAGGCCAACTTATTAATTTCGTGGATAAACTTTTGATGTCATATCTGAAAATGTATCTCCAAACCTAAGTCCTTCTGGATTTTATCCTGTCCCCCCCCCCCCTTTTCTGGAAGTTTTATAATTTTGAATTTTATATTTTGGTCTGTGATTTTGAGTTAATTTTGTTACAGGTATAAAGTCTGTTTCTAGATTAACATTTTTGTATGTGGACATCCAGTTGTACCATAAATAAATGTGATTTTTAAGTTAGTAGATTATAAATTAAGTTTTAGAATAGAAGGGGAAGTGTCTTTGTTTTTGTTCATGCTCTGTAGAATTGCTCAGTAGAAACAGCTGAGAAATGACTAGGTCACTAAAACAATACAACTTACACTACGCAAGATTGGTTTCTCAATGTTCTAGATAATTCATTTTTTGCTTAGCTAACTCAGAAATTCTTCTTCGTGGAAAATGGAATCATTACTGCATAGGAACATCTGTAGTTCTTTTGGATCTTACTATAGGAAATAATTAATAAAGCCTGATTTTCTGTTAAGAGGATCTGGAATAAAGGATTTGTAGGATGTGTTGTGAAGAGGTGGTGATATATGTATGTATGTGTGTGTGTGTGTGTGTGTGTGTATAATATATATATATATATAATCTAGAAACCTGAAACTGAGCTAGCTGGTCTTGACTCTTATCCCATGCCACTTCTCCTGCCATGAGTGGCTTTCTTCAAGCACTCTTCTTTTGATAAACATTTTGCGTGGTTGATACTGGGTCAGAAGTATTTACATTGTTATATCCAAGTTAGAACAAATAGGCTTTAAGAAGCATCTAGAGGTGCTGACATAACAGAGCTTTGTTGTGGCAGGTGTCAGACACGTTATCGCCTTTAACTCTTAGAAGAGCTCTTTCGGACAGATGTCTTTCTCCGTATTACAGATAAGGAGTAGGCTCACAAAGATAAAGTGGCTTGGATGTGGTTCATGTGGGGAGAAAGGGACAGTGTTGAGATGGGGACCCTCATCTTTCTGTCACCAGAATCCATGCTCTTTGCATTTGACTGCACTGGATGTGGTTCACGTGGGGAGAAAGGGACAGCGTTGAGACGGGGACCCTCATCTTTCTGTTACCAGAATCCATGCTCTTTGCATTTGACTGCACTGCCTCGCATAAAGGAAGAGCACAAGGCTAGTGCCACGGTGTCCAGGATTTAATCCTTTCCTTTAATACCATCCACTACTTACAGGACTGCTGAGCTCAGTGAGAGTAGCTCACAAGATTTTGTATTTAAGATCTGCGGAAATTCTTTGAACTTTTTTATTCTATTGATTGATCTCTATCCCGCTGACCAGATGTGTGGTTTTGGAAGATGTTTATAAAGCAAAGGCTTATTTCAGGGCCTGGCCTGTGGTGCAGTTGTTAACCCACATGAGGCTGCCCTTCAGGTTCTGATTGACAGACACTTCCTAAACACGCCAGACAGGGCATGCCCACGGGCTGCAACTGGCTGAGCCTGGGATGGATCATGGCATGAGGACCCTGTTGGAGATGCCTGTCTCACTGGATGTCTGTCTCTTACCTCTCTTACTCATGGAATGAAAGAGTAAATAATCTTCAAAGAAGTTTATTTTAAAGAAAGAAAACTTGGAGGATTAGGAAAAATAACAGTGACAATAGTATTAGCTTCTTGCTTATCCCTTTACTCCACTGAGTAATTTTTATTTTATTTCTTTTTTGAGAGAGATTTTGCTATAGGACATGTGCAGTTGTTGGAGAAGCAGATATATATAGAGAGACAGAAAGCGAGAAATTGCCCTCCCTGGGAAAGGGGATAGCCATGCTGCAGTCCCCTCTTCTTCATTCTCCTCTCAGGATTTTGGACATGCACACGCATGCAGTCAGCGTGAGTTTTAAGCCACCAGGTCCGATTCTCAAAACTGTGGTTGACTATGTGGGAATCCAGTGATGTAATCATGACACCATCTGCTGGTTGTAACTGCTGAATTTTAAGTTTCTCCATGGCAGGGAACCCAGTCTCAATTGGCTTCAGATCCCCTATGGTATGTAAGCAAATCACATCACATACGAAACACACTCACACAATACTCATCAGATAAAATTAGCACTCACTGGCATGCCTTTCTCCACAGTGCACATTTAAAAGGAGATTTTCCTACAGAGGAAGTAGAACATTTTTACGATTAATTTATTCTTTATTGTGTTGGGGCATTTGTTGAGTACCTGTTCTGTGATGAGTAAGACAGGATCTCTGCCCTGTGGCCAGGAGACAGCCCGACAGCCATGTGAGGAGGTAAAGGGTGCATGGATTTACAACAACGGCCTTTGGAATCAGTAAGACCTTATCTGCCTTACCTAAGTTTTCTGACCTAAGGAGTGAAATGATAACAGTACCTACCTCATATGCTTGTTAGGCAGAGGGCGGAGAGGAAGGCTAAATGGAAAACCAAAGTATATGTGTCTGTCTACCTCAGCACGAAGCAGAAAGGATAGGCTTGCTGTGGCCCAGAGTCGGAACAGTCTTTAGTGGGGAAGCTGTTTCTTAATATTCTAGGATGATATAGTTGAGGCCAAGGATGAGAGGATGAGGTTGGACTCTAAAGCATTCCAGGCGAAAAGTGAACACGTGTGACGTGCACGGTGGGTCAGCGTGGTGGGAGGGGTGGGAAGTCGGCACATTCCTACATTCAGAGCTTATGGCACTATTAGAGAGCACCGAACAACCAGTCATTTCTCAGTTTTATAATTACTGACAAATATTCATTAGACTGTAGTAGGAGAGAGCACAGATACCACACCTGTTCACAACTCATGTGAATCTCCTCTTCTAATCATATGCTTTCTACATAGAGCCCTTCCTGTAGTAGATAAATTCTCGTGTTCTTTTTCAGTCCTGCGATGCTGACATGACTGCATGAGACTTGAGAAAGAGGACGTGCATATTTTTGGTTGAAATTGTAGGTCCTGTTTCCAAATATTTATTTAGTTTTTGCTCTAGGGTGCATTGCACATGCCAGAGAGAGACAACGATGGGAGGAGAGAAAGAGAGAGAATGGGAAATCATCCCCCCCTCCCAGGGGAAATGGGTGCACCACAATCCCTTCTCTCAGGATTTTGGGCACATATGCACACCTAGTGCAATTTTTAAACTGCTGGGTCTGGGACTCGAACTGCAGAGTCTACTATGTGGGATCCAGCTGCCTTAATCTCTATACCACCTGCTGGCCCTCTCAACCATTGTTCCTCCTACGTCCCCATCCCCACCTCAGCCAAGCTAGCTAACTTGCCTTCTTATTTATATATGTACATATATATGCACCTATTTATTTTCTCTATGAGTGAGAGACAGAGAAGGAGAGACAGGGAGACAGCTGGATGCCACAACTCACTTGTAACCTAAGCCAGCCTTGGATCGTGGCTACGTGTGTGCCTGGTGTACTGAGGGAGGTCTGTGGATGGATGTAAACCCAGAACCCTCCCATGTCGGTCAGCCTTAAAGACCGTTACAGTGTTTAAAGTTGTGTTATTATCAGCCCCTCAAACCATTTTTAATTCAGTAGCATAGCAGCATAAGAATGTAATAGCAGATTAAGGCAGGGTCTAGTCCAGTATGAGCCAGTCTAGAATTCTAAGCCATGAACACTTTCTGAACAGAACCTGAAACATAGTACTTAGGAATGTGCAAAATAATTTATAGTTAATTACATGCTGGATAAGAAGATTTCTACAATTGAAAACTGTTTCTCATATAAGGGGAAAAGAAAAAGAGAAAGAAAAAATAAGAAAAAAGTGAGGTCAATAGGAGGAAGAGAAGTTTGTATTTGAAGGAAGAGAAGTACATTTTTAAGTCCCTTATTGAAAGCTGTCAGACTTCATTTTACTTACAAAGTCTTTTATTAGTATCATTAGAATATTACCTAAATTATCCCTTATTCTAGAAATACATGTATATATTTGAAGTATGTGTTGCTTTAATGTAACAATAGAATGTTTTCAGTGTCTGAAATAGGTTTGTGATCATAAAGCAGTATATTTTTTTCCCCGTGGATTCTGATTTTTAAATGTTTTATGAGATTGTAATCATTTGTAATGTTTTTCATTACAAAAATGTTTAAAAAAGAGTAAGTGGCAAAAGAGCTGTAAAAATATGTGAAATAGGAAAATACATATATCCTTTTTTTTTTTTTGGAGAGGTTTTGTGAACACAGTGCTTCTAATTTTGTGGCATCTTCAGTGCCTTAAAATGTAAAGAAAGGTAAACTTGTGGTTTGCCCTGTGGTACAATGGTTAACCACTGTGCAGAGGAAGCCAGATTTCTCATGGCTAATAGTGGTTTGAATCCCACCTTTGGTGACTTGAGGAATACACCAGGTGCATGTGTGTGTGCTGCAAATCCTGACAGGATTGCCCTGTGGTACAATGGTTAACCACTGTGCAGAGGAAGCCAGATTTCTCATGGCTAATAGTGGTTTGAATCCCACCTTTGGTGACTTGAGGAATACACCAGGTGCATGTGTGTGTGCTGCAAATCCTGACAGGATGGAGTCCAGCGACATAGCCATTACACTAACTGCTGGTCCCAATACATATATCCTTTTGAAAAGACATTGAATACAGTGCATCTAATTTTGTGGCATTTTCAGTGCCTTAAAATGTAAAGAAAGGTAAACTTGTGGTTGACCCTGTGGTACAATGGTTAACCACTGTGCATAGGAAGCCAGATCTTTCATGGCTAATAGTGGTTTGAATCCCACTGTTCGTGACTTGAGGAAAACACCAGGTACATGTGTGTGTGCTGCAAATCCTGACAGGATGGAGAAATGAATGAGAAAGGATTGTGGCAGGAGCCCACTCCATTGGAGGGTGTGCCTTCTCCCTCCCCCCCAGGGCATATGCCCTCTGGCAATCTATAAAAGAGAAAGATACGCTTTGTGATGATAGAGAGAAGTCACATTTAACTGCCTATTTACTAAGAATCTGTTACATTTTAAAGTTGATTTCCTTTCTTTTTTGGGAACCTGGATTTCTTGAAATTCAAGTTGTAACTTGGTAAATTAATGACTGACTTTCTGTATCTGTGTAATTTTCCCCTCTGGTTCCCCCCTTAAAAGCATGCCCGGCCTGTCTGTTTGTATGCGTGTGTAAGTAATCTCCAGTTTCTCCTTCCAAAACTTGTTTTATAGCCATCTGTATATTGGAGCGTTTAAAAGTATTACTCTTTGATCCAGGGGTCTGGGTTAGAAACCCCAGCTATTGAGCGGTCACTATTGCCGTGTGTGTGCCTCCATTACTGTCACTACTGACGCATGGTCTCTTTTCAGTACTGTGTAGCACAGACTCATTCTTGTTTTCTTTTAGACACATCAAGATCCTTTTACTTAACAGAAACATTCATTTTGTTGGTAGTTTGTTGTTGCTGTTTAGTTTTTTGGTGAGGCCTTGTTCGATTCTGAATAACTGAATAGCAGTGGAATTTTTTGTGTGATAAAAATCTGGTCATTCGGTCAGTTCCTGTAGCATTCTTCACGTGATACTCATGCATGTAAAGGTGTGGGATTAATGCGTCTGACCAATGAATGTGTGTGTTTTTAGTCATCGAGGAAAATAGCCCTGTAAAGATTGTAATGTACATTAATTCACAGATCTGCTTAAAGTATTATCGCTGCTATTTTAAATGAATAATCCATAGGTAAGCCTGAACAACAACATGTATTAAGCATAATAAAAGGGCTGGTCCTGTAGCCTAGTGGTTAAGGAAAGCCAGATGCCACACTGCCAATTGTAGTTCAAGTCCTGGCTTATCGGCTTGGAAAACACACCAGATGTGTTTGTGTGAGTGTGTGCTCAAAATCCTGACAGGAGAGAGAGGGGAGGAGGGTCGTGACGTGACCCCTGGGGAGTGCTTTCTCCTGTTTCTGTCTCTCTTTGGTGGGTGCGTATGTCCTCTGGCCATTAAGAAAAAAAAGAATCATAGAAAAAATTATAACTTCATTTCAACTTAGGAAAAATGGAATCTCTATTTTTTAGATATTCGTGTATTTCCTGTATTTGTACAGTTGCGGAATAACTTGTTTAATGCATCATATTTATTTTTATGTTATTTTAGTTGTTCATGTTTCTCGCCCAGACTGTTGAAATAAAAAGCTTCAACACCAGCTACCTCCACATTCCTGCACTTGGCCACATTTCATGTGATTCAGCTTTATCTGAAGACTTGCTACTTTCCATGGTCTCATGAAGAAAATAGTCCTATAAAAATCTTGAAGCAGAGAAATGGGAACAGCAGTTAGCATAAGGGCTATGTCGCTGGGCTCCCATGTAGTCGACTGCGGTTCGAGTCCTGGACCTGAGAGGAGAATGGAGGAGACAGGACTGCGGCGTGGCCATCCCCCCTAGGAGGGTCATTTCTCGCTTTCTGTCTCTCTGTCTCTCTCTGGCAAGCGCACACACCTTATAGGAAAAAAAAAAAAATCCTCTCCAGAAAAAAAAAAGCAGAGAAATGACCGTGTGGGCTTTCCTTGGCCTTCCCTCCCTTTTCCAACCTATTTCTCTCCTCCCTGCTTTTCCTCATCCTCTGGCCTCAGTGTTTGACAGCCTTTTTTTTTTTTTTTTTTTTTTGAAGAGAAGTTTTTGCTATAGGGTGCTTGTGCTTGTGGGAAAGAGAGAGAGACAGAAAGTAAGAAATAACTCCCCGGGGGATGGCCACAGCATAATCCCTTCTCCTTCATTTTCCTCTGGGGATCTTGGGCATGCACGCACACACACCCGGCGTGAGTTTAAGTTACCGGTTCGCGACGTGAACCATGGTTGACTAGGTGAGAGTCCAGCCATGTAACCATTACACCATCTGCTGGTCCCTTGACATCCTTTTTCAGTCCCTACCTAACTTTAGTTGAAAAGTGTATTTTTCATAGCTTTGATATCTTTCCAGTTACTATTCTAACTCTGTTGTTGGATGAGATCTCAGTTGTGGCAGGAGAGGTCTGATTAGAGGAGACTTTGGCAGTAGTTGTGACAGTGAAGGTTAAGGCTGCTAGAGAGTTTGAAACAAAGGAGTGATTGAGGCCCTCAACAGCTTCAACTTATGTGGGCAGTAAGTAAATTATTTTAGAAGTAATAACATCTTATTATAAAGAGCATGGACGCATGTCCAGAGAAAATACGTTACCAGTGCTTAACTTTAACCAGAATGCATCTTCACACCATTCGTTTTTATACTAATTAGAAAGATTCACCATGGTTTTAGTCATGCATTAGAATACACGGAACTAATTTTTTTTTAACATTTTGTTTTGTAGGACTCCCTTTTCAGTATAGGAAATTTTAGAATTTGGATTAAAATATATCTCAAGTGAAATCATATAAGGAAATATTTTTATATAGGATACTTAATGGCATTCGAAGGGTATTCAGAAGCTTCCCTTCTCTATCTGTATCTGGTATCCACAGTTATTTAGGTTTTCTGTCTCTGCTAGGCAGTTAATGAATAGTTGAAACGGACTCCCTTATCAGTATAGGAAATTTTAGAATTTGGATTAAAATATATCTCAAGTGAAATCATATAAGGAAATATTTTTATATAGGATACTTAATGGCATTCGAAGGGTATTCAGAAGCTTCCCTTCTCTATCTGTATCTGGTATCCACAGTTATTTAGGTTTTCTGTCTCTGCTAGGCAGTTAATGAATAGTTGAAACAAGATTTTTGTGAACTCTCACTGGACAACAAGTATAGATCTGAAAATATGGGATTATTTAATCCAGTGGCTAGCAATTACATTTTAGGTTTATATATATATATGCGTGTGTGTGTGTGTGTATATAATATGTGTGTATATATATATATTTATGTATTTTAAAGGCATTGATATTAAAAAGTGTTTGCAAATACAAAGTTTTCAATAAGATTCTAAACTAATGATGAAGTGGTAAGTTGGGAAAACAAGTGATGGTAGAATGAGTGATATAGAAATGATTTGGTGGTAGCCACAGTGAAAGCACACATTTCTCAAGAAGCCATAAGCCTTTTTTACCACTACCGTGCTGTTCATGACAAAAACTAGAGAAACTTTGATTGTGTGCTCTAAGAAGCTATTGGATTGTTGGGAAAGCCATGCCGCATTTTTGCCTAGAAAAACAGAAAGATAACATCATGACTTTCTATATAATTTATATGGGTATATTTTAAATATTTATTGAATGAACAAAATAAAAGGCTTCGAGTTCTATTCTTGCAGGATTTAGCAGCGAGCTATTTCTCGCTAACATAGCTTCATTAGGCCAATGTGGACATTGGTTGGATTTTGAGCATTACGTGTTACAGATTCTTGCTGTAAGCCATACAGGCTCTGTGTTACAGTTCCTGAGAGAGTGGACATGAACGAGGGGGAACGTGTTTTAGATTGGGTAGTGGATTCTAGCCTGTTGAGTTCTTTTTTTTTTTTCCTTTATGCAGGAGTGTCTAGATTTTTGCAGGGACTAATTTGAGAACATGGTTTAATGACAATGAAACTAATTCAACTAGAGGTAATACTTATCTTTTCCCGAAATAACTTTTTTTTTGGGTTTTTGTCCTAGGGCATGTGCACTTGTTGGAGAGAGAGAGATGGTTTTTGTCCTAGGGCACATGTACTTGTTGGAGAGAGAGAGAGAGAGAGAGAGAGAGAGAGAGAGAGGGAAAGTGAGGAGCCACCCTCTGGGGGGATGGTCACAAAAATCCCTCTCCTTATTTCTCCTCCTGGGATCTTGGGCACACATGCATAAGCGCCCAGCATGAGTTTCAAGCCATAGGTCTGAGACTTGAACAGCGGTTGGCCCTGTAGGAGTTCAACGATGTAATTGCTATGCCATCTGCTGGTCCCCCCCCAAAAAAGAACTTTTAAAACCTTTTAGCTGTGATCATTTCAGCTTCTCTTCTTCCATCTCTAATTATTCTTGCTAAATTTTTATTATTTTGGTTGATCATAACAATCACTAGGAAAGATAGTAATGGTGGAGCAAAATTTTCTTTTAAAAGAAATATTGCAAGAGAGAAATGTATGCACAAATGCATATTAAATACAGTAAAATACATATTAACATGGTCTTTGTATATGAGAGTGAGTTTAGTTTATTGTGGTATTAGATCTTGTTTGATCTGTTTCGACTTTCTCTAATGGTTCTTTTCTGTATATATATATATATATACACACACACATATATATATACACACACATATATATCTACACTATGTGTGTGTGTATATATATATACACATACATACATATGACATATATATGTAAGAGTAGAGGCTTGGCTTAATTGACGTAATTTAATCCATTCAGATTTATTTTTTCATATATTTCATATATATATTTTTTTCAATAATTGCATATTAAATACAGTAAAATACATAGTAACATGGCCTTTGTATATGAGAGTGAGTTTAGTTTATTGTGATATTAGTGGTTCTTTTTATTGTATATATATATATGTACACACACACTATGTGTATATATATTAATGATTCTTTTTATTATACACACACACACACACACACACACACACACACACATACATATGATGAAGTTATGCAAGAGTAAGGTTTGGCTCAATTGACTTAATGTAATCCATTCAGATTTCTTCTTTTTTTTTGGAGAGGTTTTTCCTATAGGGCGCTTGCACTTGCCAGAAAGACAGAGAGAGGGAACCAGCAGTTAGCGTAATGGCTATGTCGCTGGACTCCCACATAGTCGACCGCGGTTCGTGTCCCGGACCCGGTGGCTTAAAACTCACGCCGGGCGTGTGTGCATGCGTGCCCAAGATCCCGAGAGGAGAATGGAGGAGAAGGGATTGCGGCGTGACCATCCCCCCCTGGGGGGTGATTTCTCGCTTTCTGTCTCTATGTCTCTCTCTGTCTGTCTGGCGAGCGCACGCGCCCTACAGTGAAAATCTCTCAAAAAAAAAAAAAAGAAAAAAGAAAGAAAGAAAGACAGAGAGACAGAGAGACAGAAAGTGAAAAGTCATCCCCCCCAGGGGGTATAGCAATCCCTTCTCCTCCCAGGATCTTGGGCATGCACGCACCCACACCCGGCGTGAGTTTAAGCCACTGGATTCGGGACTCGAACAGTGGTGGACAACGTGGGAGTCCAGCGACATAGCCATTACGCCAACTGTGGTCCCAGCATTCAGATTCTTGATCTAACAGTCTTAGAAATATATAGCTATATTTAATAGAAATAATTTTGTTTCAGTTAGCAAAACTTATCTTTTAGTAAAGAGGCATGGTCCCAGCATTCAGATTTCTTGATCTAACAGTCTTAGAAATATATAGCTATATTTAATAGAAATAATTTTGTTTCAGTTAGCAAAACTTATCTTTTAGTAAAGAGGCATTAAATAAGTGCCTATTGAGTGCTAATTGTATTTCTGAACAATGACAACACTGTAATTAATAAGACACACAGGTTCTTATTCTTACTGAGTGCCAATGTTAGAAGTATAAATTAATAGAAGTATAAAAACTTAAGCATCAAGTTTTAGATAATTGGTCAAATGTATAGAAAATAAAAGTTAACCTCTCTTTGGCTTCTCTCTCCTTAACTTGTATTCACATTTTTCTTTTCGAATATTCCAAAATTCACATTTTTCTATTCAAATGGGAAGATATTCACATTTGGTATTGTATTTTTCTGCATATTCTGATATTGTGGATTTGTAAAATAAGTCTGTTTCTAAACTACATATGCTTTTCCAGTAATTTCACAAAGCATTTGTCATTTATGAGCTTTGGGAAGAATTACAGTATACTCATACTCCCTCTGAAAGATTTGTAACTATTAAAGTGAATTTAAAGTCAGATCAGACAAGTATGGTTTGTGTTACTTTTATATCCACTATTTGATAGTTTTTCCTGGAAACTTAGGAATGAGAAAGCCATTACTCATGAAATGAAGTCATACTAAAGATTCCAGACTGGTTGTAAAATTCAGGGGAGAAAAATCTATTATCTTGAATTTTGAGTATGGTTAACGTAAGACGTCCATGTGCATTGTAAAGTTGCAAAATCACTTTTGCACTTTACTTGCAAGAAAGAAAATGTGAACTCCTCCTTTGCTGGACCCAAGCCCTTCCAACTCACCTCTCAAATTACACACCATTCAAGTGATCCTCACAATGTGTTTGGCTCCTGTGTTTCTAGTTAGCCGCTATGAATGAAAGATTCATAACTATCTGTTTCAAAAACCTTCATTTGCATGGCAGAAAGCTTAGTTGGTGTCAGAATCAAGATGTGCTTTTAAATCTAAAAGCAGCATGTAGGAGTCGGGCTATGATTGACGCTGAACTTTACACAATATGATTTCTGTGCCCCGAGAAGGTTCTAGATAAATATTTGTCAAATTGTTGATTACTTTGTTGGCTATGGAGAGATAAGAGTGTTGAGTTTTTCCACTTTCTTACTGATTTGGACCAAATCCTTTTGTCACTGCTGTAGACAGCCCTGCTAACCTTCCTCTTATCTTGCCCGTTGGACCTTGTACACAGGATCACAAGGAGGAAGAAGTCCTACAAAGTTGCCAGACGGAGGGTTGGAGTCGTGGTGGCAACCTTGTGACCTAGTTTTCTAAACTCTGTCTAAGCACTGGAGAGTTACAGCTGTGTGCTACTAGCTGAAGTAACAGTAGACTTGTATACAGGTCGGAGGGGTGTGGGGGTAAGAAGGGAGGAGTAGGTACAGAAATCCGTTTCTGTAGTTTTGCCAACTCAGAACATACAAGAACTTCTGTTCTAAAGGAGAACTTGATTCTTTCTTTATTCATTTCGATTTTCCTTCTTATTTGTGACTTAAACAAATCATTTCCAGAGGTCTTATTTAAAACAAAAAAAAATTTAAAAAACTGACAGCATATGGAAAATTAGTTATTTTTGAAGACTTTTTTATTTTTAAAAGAAAATGATTGTGTTTGCAATGTACTGGTTTGAGGTGGTGAAATCATTTTTTCAGTTTTTCTTCTGCACTAAATTGGCTTGTACATTTCTGATGAAAATTGCTCAACTACCTAAAGAAGATGAGGCTTGTTTTCTTTCACTTAACACATATTTATGACTATGTGTAATTGAAAGTGTTTGTTAACATATCATGTAAGATTTCCATGGGCCGGGCAGTGGCATGATGCCTAAAACAGCAGGATCCCTCATGAACAACAGCGTGGTTTGAGTCTTGGATGTGGAGACTTGAAAAACATGCCAGTCTCTGTGTGCATGTGACAGAAATCCAGAGAGGAGGAAGCAATGGAGAATGGATTGTGGCATGCCGATGCTCTATGGTGGTCGCTTTCTGATTTTTCTTCTCTTTTTGTCTCTGTCTGGTGAGCATGTACACCTTCTGGCAAATTAAAAAAAAAAAAAAGATTTCCATCCATTGTTTTAAGTTTATGAATGACCACTGCAAAAAGTGAGAGTATGTATAGGTACCAACATGAATTATTTTTGTTTGGTCAGACACTGACTTCTAATTGCCACTTGTTTCTCTAGACACTGGCTAGACCCAGATAAGAACTTCTTTCTTCCCATGGTCTGCCTATGGTTCATGGTATGCCTATGGTTCACGGTATGCCTATGGTTCACGTCATAGGTTATGGCAAAATAATGTACTGAGATTTGCTGGAATGATTAAGCCAGTGGAAACTATGTCTGCTAGACTTACTTAAATCACACTATTTTTTTCTAATAACAACTTAACTTGTATTGAGAATACTTACTGCTTCTGTCACCTCATGTCTCTCTTCCTACTTGTAAAACTTTTTTTCCTCTCTCCAACATTTCTTGTAGGGGCTGGTAAATCCAGTTCTAAAACATTTCATGTGTCTCCCTTGAACAGGTCATTAGGCCTGTGCTTATCTTTAATACCAGACTGCACTGGGGTCTCCCGAGCATTCATTTTCTTCCTTTCTCTGAGGATTGAAGTTCTGTGGTCTCCGGAGTGCCTTCAGTTTTTCAACTTGACTTAAAGTGTAGTAAGAGTATCATTAATAAGCAAAATTAATAACATTGGAATGTAATGTTAATAATTTAGGCCCATTACAAAATGTATTATGGAGTCCATTTGAAATGTTATTCTGCTCTCCTGTCTGTACCTGTCCTTGACCAAGTAAGTGCGCTTCAGCTGGCTCACGGTGTGGCACTGTGTATTCCTGGAGGACACTTAACACCCTCCCACTGCTGCCTCAGGGCCAGCTTATCCCCAGCTAAGGTTCTTGAAGAGAAGTTTATCTCTATTGTTGCATGTTCCTCACTTCTACGCTAGTCTGCTCACTGAGGTCTGCTGCCTGAGCACTCATCGCTGTTACTTGCAGTCCTCTAAAAGCCAACCAAGAGCAGAAGGTTTAGTTTTTAATCTTACTTGATTTTGTGGTACTATTGACTGCAGTTCTTTGAGGACGTGAATTGTGTTTTAGTCACTATTGAATTTTCCTCACCTAGAATGTCTAGTACTTTGTAGGTTTGTCTGTTTGGGAAACGTATGTTTGTAATGATCTTTTCTTTATTTTTCTTTCTTTATTTTTTTTAGAGAGATTTTTGCTATAGGATGCATGTGCTTGCCAGAGAGAGAGAGAGAGAGAGAGAGAGAGAGAGAGAGAGAGAAAGAGAGAAATCACCCTCCAGGGGAATGATCACACTGCAATCCCTTCTCTATTCTCTTCTTGGGGTTTTGGGCACGCATGCACATGTGCTCAGTGTGAGCTATAAGCCGCTAGGTCTGGGTCTTGAATTGGGTTGACTAGGTGGGAGTCCAGCAATGTAGCCATTATGCCATCTTCTGGTCCCCTCAAAATGTTTATTTTTAATGGTTCCTGAATGTCACAAAGACTGCTTCTACTTCATGTTTCCCGAAATAAAGTTGTGATTTTTTTCCCCAATCCTCCTTCCCCTCTCTCTCTTTCTTATGTCCCTCAAAGTGGATCCACAATTATCCAAATGACCAAATCAGGCATCTGAATTTTTCTGGATTCTTGTCTGCCCCTTACTCACAATTCTGCTCCACTTTTAGGTGATCGGTCACTACATCCCTTGATTTGAAATCTTATTTCAAAATGGCAGGCAGGACACTTTCATATCTCACTGCTAATCGTATTTCTGCTTTCATTCACAATGAAGTGATGCTCATGCCTTTCCTCTTTTACTCCACAAATGTCTTAACTGCAATTCCCACAAAGCACGTAGCTTCACAGCTCCATGAGTTTGCACATGCCGTTCCCTCTGCCTGGAGTCACCTCTTTGTCAGTCTTGTCATCTGTCTCTGTGGCAAACTGCTCATTATTTTAGATTCAGCCTAAAGAGCATGGTCCCAGAAAAAGATTAGTCATCTCTTCTTTGTGCCCAAGTCACATGTGATGCTTTTTCTAGGGAACAGTCATGTGTCCCTTAATGACAGGGATGCATAATGAGAAATGTGTTGTTGGGCGATTCTGTTGTGTGAATATCACAGGGTATACTTACATCTGGATGAGATAACCAGCTGCACACTTAGGCTGTATGGTGTGGCCTGTCATAATCCCATGGGGTAACCGTCATACATGTGGTCTGTTACCAAATGTCCTTATGTGGAGAATGGCTGTAGTTACTATATTGCATTTTATCATTTATTTATTTGTTTGTTTGTTTGTTTTCCTCTAACCGATCTGTGAACACTAGCAAGTAGACCATGTGTCTGACTAGTTTTTGTTTTGTTTTGTTTTTGTCTTGTTTTGTCTCTGTGTACTTTAACGCTTGTTGGGTGAACAATATGTACTCAAGTTTTGTTTTAGTACAAATCCAGTGAATATATACTTCAAATGCTTTTTGGCGCTAGTGAGATGCTAATCCCTGCTCTACATGTAAACCAAGTGTAATAGAAAAACTGAGTAAGAATTGATTTGTTTGCCATTTGGGTATTTCAGCTGCTTTCTTTCCTGGAGCATCTGGAGGTGAAGTTGGGAGGTAGAGGAGTTTGTCTTCAGTATCATGCCTCTGCTCTGCCTCTTGTTTTTATTCCATTTTTCCTACTTTTTGTTTGGTCAAAGCTTACTCTTACATTCAGAGGCTTTGATGCCTGGAGTTCAAAAGGAAACTTATGATCAGATGACACTTGAGGTTTGTGTTTCCTTTGTCACTTGAATGACTTCCAAGCAGGTTTTCTCCAATTCCTGTTCAGAGCTTGAAGGAGGAAGAAAGAGTGAAGGAAATCTGGAATAACACCTTTGTGATATCTCATTTGAGTCATGATTCTATTATACAGAATAGTTTTCTCCCCCTTTGTTTGCTGAAATTAGCTGTTAGTAATGCCACTAATAATCTTTTATAACAAATTGGCTTTAGGAATAGTTCAGTTCCAGGGAAAATTTATGACCCGTTAGAAGAGCATATCTTTGACCCCCTTCTCCTTTACCTGCCTGGATAGGGCAGGGTGTCAGGTGGTCAGGTCCTGCTGCTTTCACACGAAAGCTGAGCCCTTGTCTTTGCCCCTTCTGCTCAGTTTTTTACTATTTAGAACCATTTTCTTGAATGATTGCCTCCTGAATGTCTCTATCTGCCTCAGTTTATTCTGATTCTCTCAGGCCTATCTTGCTAAAGCTGAGTTCAGATGATGACAGTCCTGTTACTTTTAAAACTGCCAACAGACGATTAATTTAGGCCCTCTGTAAGCTGGTGATTCCTTTCCTTTCAACTTTAGCCTCGCTATTCTCTTTGCTATAAACTACTGATTAGCCAAGAGTTCTATGTACTTCCTACGTGTGCCTCTAGACTTCAGTCTTTCCAATTTCTCTGCTTTTAGCATCTCTTTTGTGTTTACTTGGAATTTTTTGCCTTTTTTAAAAAAATTTTTGCCTTTTGGTATGTGCACTCACTGGAGAGAGACAGAAACAGTGAGAGGGATAGTGAGAAATTACCCTCTAAGAAGGATGGCCACACTACAATTCCTTCTCCATTTTCCTCCTGGGATCTTATATACACCGTGTCCAGGCCCATGACCTGGCATGATTTTCAAGCCACTGGGCACAGGACTAGAACTGCAGTTGGCCATGTGGAAGTCCAGTGCCTTAACCACCATGCCACCTGCTGGCCCCTATTTGGACTATCTTTTCACCTTATCTGTGTGTACAAATCTCATCTATTATCTAAGGTCCAGTCTGTCTGCCATTGTAGAATACTCTTTACTTTCTATGGTACTTCCTACCTGTCAGTGTTTTTTTTTGGAGGGGGGGATCTCTTGGGCACTGATTTCTAAGATGTTCTGTAATTTATAAATAGGTGTCTTATCTGCTACTGTGTATCAAGCTTCTCCAAGGCGAGTTCCACAGAACAGTGCCTTTAGGTGTGATAGAAGTTCAATTCATGTTTGTTAAATGATGAAATAGATAAACTTTTATATTCTGAATTCCATCATAAGATTCATGACAGTAATACCACAGTATCCATTCTAAGAAGAAAAACATAATACTGGTCGCCATTTTTTATGAGCCTAAATGGAAATGACTCTGAAAAAGTTTAATCCTGGTGACAATCAGGCTGTACTCTGTTATTTAGGATAAAACCTCTGGCAAACGTGCCTGTTTTTCAAGTTCTCCTTCTTTTACATGTGAGTTATGATTATTCACTTTCACATGTCACAGATTTAATAAGTGAACCGTTGTTTGAAAGTGTTTTATAACCTATTCCATGAAGAAACTGAACTTGAACTAAAGAAACTGAACTTGAGCTAAAGAGCCAAGAAAGATGAATGCATTTCAATCTCACACCATCCTTTTCTGCCTTTTGTCATTGGAGCACAGTTGTCATGGATTGTGTGAAAAAACCAGTTCATGCCTAAGACGGTGAAATCTTTCTGATACTTCCATTAACCCAAGCCTCATGGAAAAGGCCTCAAAATCCATACTGTAGCACAGTGTTTTCACCAAGCCTCATTGTAATTAATATTTTTAATAGTATGACAGTGCTACCTATTCTTTTCCTGCCTTTTTATCATTTATTTTGCATAATTTTCTTTGATAAAATAAATTGGATTCACTATTGCTTATTAGTGCTATTATTGTTACTTATTAGGTGATTTTTAAATCCAGGTTTTTCTAATGAATGAAATCCAATTAAAAATTTGAACATTACAAATAATTCTGGCACTGTAATTATTTGTGGTGGTGTTCAGCTACTAAGAATAAAATAAGCAAAAACTTTTGGAAAAAAAATAAAACATGACTTTGATCAAAAGCTCAAGTAATTTTTGTACTGTGTTCAATTAATTTTGCTTTGCAATCAGATTCTTGTGTATGGTAGTGTTAGACAAAGGACTGAAAATATGGGTGCTATTTAGAGATGTCCATTGTTTGGGGAGAAATTCAATAGAATCTTGAATAATACCGTGATGCTTAGGATAATTTTATAGATTATTTAAAATCCTAAATATATCTCATGGGTTAATGTCTTATAATAATGAGTTTTCCTTTGCCGATACAATACTTAAGATATTTCTATGAAAATGTTTTATTTTAATATTTGTCAACAGTAGTGTTTTATAACATATTATGTAACCTTTTCAAAGTTGATTAATAATAGTAATGCTAATGTGCTTGTTTTTTCAAGCCTTTTTTTTTTTTTTTTTTTAAATTGCCAGAGCGTACATGCTCATCAGAGAGAGGGAGAGAGAGAGAGCCCCTCTGGGGCGTATTCATGCTACAATCCTTTTTCCTTCATTTCTCCTACCTGCTAGGATTCTGGGGATCCATGCACATCTGCCCAGTGAGCCCAGTTTTTCAAGTCACTGTGACTGGGATTCAAACTGGAGTTACCTATGTAGAATCTAGCTTCTCACTCATAGTGCTTAACCATTGTATAAGGCGACTGGGCCTTGCATGTTTTATTTAAAATCTCAATGCTGGGGTCAGTGGGTGGCATAGTGGTTAAGGCACTGGTCTCCCACATGGCCAACTATGGTTGCAGTCCTGGACCTGGAAGCTTGATCATGCCAGATGCATATGTGTGCATGCCCAAAATACCTAGAGGAGGGTAGAGGAGAAGGGATTACAGCATGGGCATCCCTGTTAGAGGGGTGATTTATCACCTCTGGCTCTCTGTCTCTCTCTCTGTCTCTGCTGAGTGCACACTCCCTATAGCAAAAATCTCTCTTAAAAACAAACGAAACCAAACAATAAAACCCTCAATGCTTCCTTTAAATATAGCCCTGAAAATTATTTCTTCTTCTTGTTATATGCATATGCCAAATGTGACATTTATTTTAATAAAAGAATTTGTCAATGCAGTTTACAGAAGTAAAACTATGTTGTGTTACTGGTGGAAGAATGACTTATAACATTTTACCAATTCTATTTCTTATTTTATGTGCTTTAGGGTAACCTTACATCAACTTATTTTGCCAACATTATAGAAAGAGCATTCCTGTCTAATGTTAGCCACCCACCCAGATGGGCTAAGAAAAGAGTTCTTTCCTGAATAAATATGTATGTGGGTAGCTAAGTCATTACTATGATGGAAGGAGATTGAAATTGCTTGAGATTAATGTGGAAAAAAGCTCCTGTTCCCCCCTTTAAAAAACCTGACTTTTGATAATCCTGTAAGATACCAAAAATCCAACTTTTAAAGTAGTATTCTCATTCATTATTAATTAGTAAATATTATACCCCCAACTTTGTGTTGGCAAACTGTTATTTTATTATCATTGCCCTTAAAAGTTCTTGAGTCCCAGCACCAGTAGGTGGCATGGTGCTTAAGGCACTGGTCTCCTATATTGCTGACTATGGTTTGAGTCCCATACCTGGCAGCTAGAAAATCACACCAGGCACATGTATGTGCATACCCAAAATTCTGAGAGAAGATTGGGGAAAAAAGCATGGCCATCACTCCTAAGGGGTGATTTCTCACTTTCCTTCTCTCTCAGACCCTCTCTGTCTTTCTCAGCAAATACACACACTCTATGGCAAAAGCTAATAAAAAAGAAAATGTTCTTAAATTACAGTCTTTCTCCTTTCTCCAGGACTATTCAGTAGTTGATTCTATAATCCAGATCAATTCATAAACAATTATTTCCAGGGGCCAGCTGGTGATGTGGTGGTTACGGCTCTGGACTTCCACATTGCTGAGTCCGGGACCTGGATTTCATGCCTTTTTACTTTCCCTCTTTTTCTATCTGTCTGTCTCTCTCTATTGAGCCATGCCCTATAGCAAATTAAAAAAAATAGCAATAGAATAAAGTAAAATAATTATTTTAAAAAATGGCTCTAAGATTCCATCAAGTATCTATCATCTATCTATCTATATCTATCTATCTGTCTATCTATCTATCTATCTATCTATCTATCTATATGGTGTTGGTTGTTCAGATCAGTTCACAACTACAGTGGAATACATGATTCTAGTTTATCATAAGTATTTACCATTTTTTCATATTATTCTACATTGAATAGAAAACTTTTTGTAAAATAACAACCACAAAAAATCTAGCTTTTATTCTCAGAGGAAAGACAATTCTACAATATATTTTTCCACTTGAAGTGTTGTTAGTTTGGGAAATCCTACAAGGAAGACATATTTCTCAGCAGCTTAAAGCTGACAAAGGGTGTTTTGACAGGTATGTCTGAAAGGAGAGCTGTAGCCGCCGGCCTTTCCAGTGTCCCAATTGTAACATCGTTGTTTAGCAAAGAAGGCATATCACAGTTTAAAACATATATTTAATGTTGGGAGAGGTGAGTACAAACCTCTTTTAGTGGAATGGAAAAATAGGACATTTAGTTTGTTATTATAGAAAACAAGTAAAACAGTATTGGTAATAAAGTACTTTACGACTTTAGACTGACCTGATATTGTGGACTTTTGTGACCTCCGTTCAGTAGGGTGTTCCTAATGAAGGTTTCATTTCATACTATATTTTTTATAATCTAGTGGTTTTATTCTATGTATGGCCTGTGATGACTTCTGAGTAGAAAGATTCCGAATACATTTTACAGCAGGAGTTTTTTTTTTTTTTTTTTTTTCCATAAAATACTAGTGGGAGTAGTCATCATACAATAAATTATTCTGTTCCTATAAAATTAATTTGTGAAAAAAGTAGGGCTGGGCTCTTTAACTCTATGGTTCTGTTTAGATCTTATTTTCTTTCCATTTTGTAAACTTCTCATTTACATGGATATATTTTAAAAAAATATTTTCTAGGTTCTCTTTAAGCATACAGACTGTGTGTAGGGGAGAAGGGGTTGTATGTGTATTTTTTTTGTGATGGGTTTTATGGTGATGTGACCATCCTGCCTCAGTTTCCTGAGTAAATGGGATCACGGACATTTGTTACTGGCTTTTTGCATTGGTTTTTTAGTGTGTGCTGGGAATTGAACCCAGGCCTCTCATGTGGGCTCAGCCTGCCAAGTACCAATTTTCTGAGTGGAATATTAAAAGCAATCATGCAGCAATCTCTTGTTCTTCAATACTATTTGCCAGGCCCACTCAGAATGTTAGCTGCTCTGTCTGTTTTTCTCCATTACCACTACCATTGTAGTCCTTGTTGTCAAAGTATATATTTATATACCAGAGGTTGAAATTCAGTTGGTTTGTAGAATTTATGAAAAACAGAAATCTGAGAATCTTTTTGAAAATTATTTTATTTAAATTTATTTATTTTTAATTTGATCAGAGAGGGACAAAGTGAGAGAGAGATATGGAAAGTGAGAAAGCAGGCCGCCAGGTCTAGAACTTGAACTGTGGTCAGCCATGTGGGAGGAAGTCCAGCACCCTTAACTACCACGCCACCTGCAAGCCCCTAAATCTGAAAATCTTAAAATGTGAGATCCAAGTGTTTAACTTATAAAATTTAAGATTAAGTTCTTTTCTTACTAATGACTTGATGAATCTGGCCTATTTTGGAGAATCAGGTTAGAGTTAGGTTTGAATGACCCCATAGAGTCTTATTTCATATACTTAAAGCCTGGATGAATCTCAGTTTCATTTAGCTTTAACTAGAACAAGGGTCTCATGGTCATTGTTATATATATATTTTCCTTAAACATTTTTTTTTAAATGAACACTGAAACAAACCACTGGAGAATATTTTTCTCTCTGCTAAAATTTTTCTCCTGGTATAGATACAGATTAGTATTGCCATATGTAAGACTTTTGTAATTTCTATAGCTCCCTGTAAACATTTTGAAAATAACTTCTTTATAATACTAATTTACCATATGGTTTATTTTTCTGAAGAAACTTGTTTCTCCAGTTTTTTTTTTAAACTTTATTTATTTTGTTTAACTTTATGTATTTATTTATTTTAATTTATTTATTTATATATGACACCTTTACTTGTAATTCATAGTTTCTTGTATTCTTTTTTTAAAAAAATTATTCATTCATTCATTTTATTTTAATTTGACCAGAAAGAGGCAGAGAGAGAGAGAGAGAGAGAGAAGAGAGAGAGAGAGAAAGAAAGATAGTGAGAAAGCAAGCCACCAATTCTGGGACTGAACCATGGTCAGCCATGCGGGAGTGTCCAGCACCTTAACCACCATGCCACCTGCTGGTGCCCTATTGTTTCTTGTATTCTGATAACTTAAAGAGTGAAGCAACATTTTACAAGGCATTAATCTTTGGAAGGAAAGGCTATTTTATTTTATTTAAGTAATCATTCCAGTTTCTTTTGTTAAGGAAAGCCTGAGTTTTGATACTTAGATTGAAAAAGCTTTGAAATGGTTCTGATTCTTTTTAGCCGACTTCATAACTTGAAGGGCTCCTAAGGTTAATTATAACCTGATAAGTGTCATTACATATGGCTTAACCTCAGTTATAGAAAAGGCTATTTCAAACTTCCAATATAAAATAATTTAATGGGAAACGATTAATAATCTACTACTTTTGTAGAATTAATATTGCACCTGACATTAATAATACTTACTTATAATGGTTTTAGATACTACTTTTAAATTTAATCTTTAACCAAACATTGCCAGAGGGCGTTTGTGCTTACCAGAGAGACAGAGAGAAAAAGAGAAGAAGAAAGCACCTGCCAATGGGACATGTGATGCCGCAATCCTTTCTCTGTTTCTCCATTTGGTCAGGATGTTGAGTGTGTACCCACTTGTACCTGGTGTGTTTTTCAAGCCATCAGGGCTGGGATTCAAACCATGTGGTCAACCGTTTGGGGTCTGGCTACCTTAACTATGAGACTTCAGGGCCATCCCAGATATCATTTGGTTTTGATTAAGTTCTTAATATTAGAACCTCATTATAGAAAAATCGAGACCATATGTTCTTACATCAAGATGAGTGCTTAAAGGAAGGAAAGGTTAGGGTTTTGGTTAAATAACCCGTTTCCTTAGTATCTAGCTCCTTGGTATTGCTGTCACTGGATATGGGTATTGACTGAAAAGAGATAGATAGGTTGATAAACTTTAGTTTCTTGCTTCTGAGGTTCAGATATTATTTATCGAGTAGGAGCTTCACCCAGCTTGGAAATACAATCTTTGGAACTTACAGACTCAGAGAGGGAAAAGGTCTTCCAAGACCTGTTGGTTTTATAGTTTACATGAAATCAATCCTAAGTCCTGATAGCTTTGTTTGATATTTTGCTTCTCTCCTGCTGATACTAGAATATCTTTAATTCACTTTTGCTTGTACCTTATTGACTTGAACAGATTGTCTCTTGACCTCTCATTCAGCTACTTCTAACTTTTCAGATATAATACCTTTTACACTCCAACTTTGTACAGATACTGTGCTGAGCATTGTTATGAATAAAAAATGAGCCGTGGCTTTCACAGTAGAGAGAAGTCTATTTGGGAGATTTTTGTGTACTTTCATAAAAAACCATGGAGATATAAACGTGTGGAGAACACATAAGATAGGTTTGTCCTGTGTATGAAATGATTCTGGAATTTGTGAGTTTGAAGTCTACACTAGAACACTGGCTTATACAGGGTTGTTGGAAAAGTTATGACACATTTTTGCGTAGAAAAGCATAAGAAGAATATACATCATGACTTTTCCAGTGACCCAGTAGAACGGATGAACTGCGTTAAATTTCATACCAGGCCAAAATGGGATGAGAAGCAAAACCATGTAGCATGTGCACATGGAGCTGTAATAACATGGGAGAGTGCTGAGCTGCCTTGTCCAAAATCCTCGGTTCATTAGGTCCAGATCTCTAAAATTACCAACCTGTCCCAAGATGTGAACAAAAGTGAATAGCAGAGAGGGACTAGCAGTTAGCATAATGGCTATGTCGCTGGACTCTTATGTAGTCGACTGCGGTTCAAGTCCCGGACCCAGTGGCTTAAACTCACGCTGGGCATGTGTGCGTGCTTGTCCAAGATCCCTAGAGGAGAATGGAGGAGAAGGGATTGCGGTGTGGCTATCCTCCCTGGAGGGTGATTTCTCGCTTTCTGTCTCTGCCTCTCTCTGTCTTTATGGCGAGCGCTTTCTGTCTCTGCCTCTCTCTGTCTTTATACCTCTCCCAAAAAAGAAAAAAAAAAAAAAGAAAGTGAATAGCAGAATAGCTCCCTCATCTGTCAGGGAACCTTCTGGGTCCATCTTTTTTTTCCTAATTTTACCATCTAGGTGGGAGCAGTATAATTCCTTTTATTTTTTATTTTTTCATAAGTTATTTTATTTATTTACATTTTAAAATTTACATTTAATCACTATACATCTTAGTGTACAATGTGGGTTTTCCCAGCGTGAATGCAGTGCATATCAATCAAGTCAAAGATATTACCATATACAGTATTATAGACAGATAACTTTTAATTCATATGCCTGTTAATTTCTTTTACCCCTTTCTCTCCTTCTCACTCCCTATTATCTACTCCTCCTACACTGTCTCTGGTATCTACAGTTGTGCCTAAGAAGAAATGACCAGATTGAAAAAATGTGGCACATATACACTAGGGAACACTACTCAGACATACAAAAAAACAGTCATACAGTAACATATGATACAAAGTGGATGAAAATGGAAGATGTAATGCTAAGTCAAAGCAAGTCAGACTATGAAAGAGGGACATTGTATGTCCCCACTTAATATATACTGAATGTTTGCACTCTATGGCAGAAACTGAATGATGGGAAGGTATAATTACCTTTATAAATACTGTTAAAGTTGAGAATCCTTAAGTCATTTCCATTAAGGAACAGAGGCTCCTTGTGAAGCCAGCGTAGTCTAGAGGTGCCAGGTGATAAATTGCCTTTTAAGTCAGCTCTGCCCCTACCTCTTATTCTCTTCCCTAATGATCTGTTGTTGGAAGAAACAACAAGAAGGAAACTTGTCAGGCTACTTCTGTTTTCTCTAACCAGCATAGTCTCTCCATTTAATTTGGAATTGATCCAAGTGTGCCATCTTTTAGGGTTGTTAAATATTCCATCTTTCATTGCCTTGTCTTGTTTTGTTTTTATGAATTTGGAAAAGTTGAACTCAATCAGATATTGCTATTAATCAGTAGTGTACAAATCCATTTTCTCTTCTAGTGAGGTATAATCATGATTTGTCTTCTTAGGGGAAAACCCAAAACAATGAATTCTGTTTGTTTAAAAATATAATATAAGCCTATATCAGAAATAGCTAACCATAATTTATGTTGAAGACACAATCAGAACTCTGTTTTCTTTCTTGACATTTATGGTACAGCGAACTTTTTTTTTTTTTGGAGAGGTTTTTTGCTATAGGGTGTGTGTGCTCACCAGACAGACAGAGAGAGACAGAGAGAGACAGAGAGACAGAAAGCGAGAAATCACCCCCCAGGGGGGATGGACATGCCGCAATCCCTTCTCCTTCATTCTACTCCTGGGATCTTGGGCACGCACGCACACGTGTCCGGTGTGAGTTTTAAGCCACCGGGTCTGGGACACGAACTGTGGTCGACTACATGGGAGTCCAGTGACATAGCCATTATGCTAACTGCTGGTCCCGAACTTTTTTTAGTATATAAAGGTTTAATTTGTTGATGCTGGTATCTTTCTTAGTGAGTAAATATTAAATACAGTAGATGATCCTTGTGATATTTCTTTATGGCATAAAATCAGAAGAAAATTTTGGAAATATAGTTAACAGTTACCTTCAGAGCATGATGTAATTTTACATGCAAGAAATATTTCTGTTTCCCAATTGAATTAACATATACTTCTTTCCAATTAATCAGTTAATTGAGATATGTTTATTGGGCATTTTTGGTGCATGATAGCACCAAAAATGTTAGTTAGTATGAAATCCAAAGGAAAATATAAGGGATATGTAAAATACTAAATATCAAAGCATAAGTTAATTCTGATTATATAGTTTATATAAGAAGTATGAGGAACTAGCAGTTGGCATAATGGCTATGTCGCTGGACTCCCATGTAGTCAACTGTGGTTCGAGTCCTGGACCTGGTGGCTTAAACTCACACCAGGCATGTGTGCATGCGTGCCCAAGATCCTGAGAGGAGAATGGAGGAGAAGGGATTGCGGCATGGCCATTCCCCCTGGGGGGTGATTTCTTGCTTTCTGTCTCTCTGTTGAGTGCATGCACCTTCTAACAAAAACCTCTCCTTCCCCCCCCAAAAAAAAGAAGTATGATAAGTATTAGAGTTTAATTCCACATACATCTTTTTTTCACCCAAATTTTGCCAGCGGACATGTGAGAAAGTGAGAAAGCACTTTTCATGGAAAATGATCCTGCCATAGTGCCTTCTCCTACATCTCTCTTGAATTCATTCCTCTCCCCTCCCCAACAATGTATATGTACACACATACATAGGCTTGTTTTTTCCCTAGCCATTTGATAGCAAGCTGCAGATATGATACTTTATCACAGACTATATATCTCCTAAGAACAAGGACATTCTTCTGTGTAGCCACTATACCGTAACTCTCATAGTCAAAACTTTTTTTTTAAGTTTTATTTCCAGTCTTATGAAAATTATTCTTCGTAGATTTTTGTTTGTTTGAGCTGGGATCTAATCAAGACAAATGCTTTGCATTTTGTTATTTATACCTCTTTAAGAAAGGCCTTTATTATTAAAAATTTTTTTAAAAGAAGTTTTTGCCGTAGGACATATGCATTCGCTGGAGAGAGAAAGAGAGACAGTGAGAGGGAAAGTGAGAATTCACCCCCTGGGGGAGATGGTCATGCTGCAGTCCCTCCTTTCCATTCTCCTCTAGGGATTTTTTTTTTTTTTCTTTTGGCCCACACACACACACACCCAGCATGATTTTCAAGCCACCAGATCTGGGTCTCGAACCACAGTTGACAATGTGAGGGTCCAGCAATTTAACCACTATGCCATCTGCTGGCCCCAGGACAAGCCTCCTTTAATCTTTATCAGTACTGCCCAGAACCAGAGCCACTAGTTACATGTGTCTATTTAAATGGATATTTATTAGCATTTATAAAATTGAAAGGCTGCTTCTTCAGTCCCACTAGCCACATTTCAAGTGCTCACTGGCCATGTAGGCTAATGGCCACTCTAATGGCCACTCTGCTGTTTCACAAATGCAGAATGTTTCTATTGTCACAGGAAGTTCTATTGGACAGATGTAGAATATTACTCCCTTTTTGTCTTTCATGTAATTGATTTGGGGCGGGGGCCATCTGCAGTAGTGCAGCAGTAATGCAATACTCTACAATACTAGAGGCCGTAGGTAAGATTGGAGTTTGGTTCCTGGGTTGACCTGTACAGGCCAGATGTGCATGTGTGTGCCCCTGATCCTAATGTATGGGTAAGCTGAGGGAGGATTGTTGTGTGAGATCCCATTGAAGGTCCTTGTCTGTCTCTGTATCCCTCATGAAATAAAGAAGAAAAGAAAGAAAGAAAGAGAGAAAGAGAGAAAGAAAGAAAAGTAAGTAAGTAAGCAAGCAAGCAAGCAAGCAAGAGAGTGAAAGAAATAGATTTTTTGAAGAGTTCAGGCCGCTTGTCTTGTTGAATGTTCCATGTTATAGGTTTGTCTTGTTTCTTCAAGCTTAGATTCATGATGTGGCAGATCGTGTGAATGTGTTTTGCCCATCCCACATACTTTTTACAAAATGTGATCGACATTTCTTCAACTAAGAGGTGTGGAGTCTTTGTTCTCTCCCCTTCGATGTGGGCAAGGACATGTGACAATTGACCAGTGAAGTGGTAGAAGTCATGCTGTGTGACTTCCTCTTTCCTGAGATGCTTACCTTTGGAACCAGCCACCGCATTGTTAGGGAGTGGCTGTATGAAGAGGTTACACAGCACAAGTAAGGTCTCA
Source organism: Tupaia belangeri chinensis (assembly GCF_000334495.1). Lineage (NCBI taxonomy): Eukaryota > Metazoa > Chordata > Mammalia > Scandentia > Tupaiidae > Tupaia > Tupaia belangeri. The sequence goes on from NW_006204563.1 coordinate 3,116,509, forward strand.
GCTGACAGGCAGATGTGGCAGTGAATGGCCCTTCAGATGGTTCTGTCTCTCGGCTTTTAGTACTTCCAGTTGCTGCATTAGACATAGTAGAGTAGGCTAGCTGTCCCAGATGAGGTCTTTCACAATTTCCGATGCACAGAACCTGTGAGAACAGATAAATTATTATCATTCTTTCAAGCTTCTCAGTTTTGGGAATTTGTTACACAGCACTAAATAAATACACAGGAGGCCAAGCAATTTTAGCAACAGTAGGGCATAAATGATGGCGTGCATTTCCCACTGTGTCACATTAAGAGGCATCTATTGTCGGCGTGACTATTGCTGGTGATGTCTGGTCACTTGTTTGAGATGCTTGCCACCAGATCTCTCCATCATAAGTAAATCTCTTCTCTTTGCCGTTAATAAGTAACCTGAAGGAAAGTTTAATTTTGCGTTGGATAAACTTTCATCAAGTTTCTTGTCAACAACATCTTGTTCCACCATTTTTTGAGTGGATTTAAAATGGAAACAATCTCAGCATTTTATTCACGCCTTTCATTTTTAGTCTGATTTAATAAATATTACTAGTTCTCCATTTCAGTTACTGTCTTAAAACTAGGAACATAGAATTGTGTGAGATATGATGAGTAGCTGCATGGAGCGTGTGGATGGAGAATAACATGCCTGGAATTCAGAGGAGTTGGTTAGGTGAGACTGAATTTGTATTCAGAGGCGATTCAACCGAAAAGTTTTTATTTTTCAAAATACCAAAATGATGTCATTTGGGATCTATAGACTAGTTTCAGCAAGGCTGGTCTGTACTATCTGATTATGTTACTTTACAGAATTGGAATGAAAACCAGATTTTGTTTAGCATTCTTTTGTGTTGGAAGTTTTATTGGCCCTGTGTTTAAGGAATCTGAATGTATTTTTTTCAGAATATATAAATATATATATTTTAAAATATAGATCTGCCACATTCCAAGTTTCTTTCTGTATTAAATAAATACTGACCTAATGAGTGTTTATAAATTGAAGACTGTAAGGATACTGTTGTATAATTAAAAAAACCCGAAAAACAAAAACCAAAGAAGTAGGGTACAAGGACCAGCAGATGATGTAATGGTATTATCATTGGATTCCCACGTAGTCAACCGCGGTTTGAGTCCTAGACCTGGCAGCTTAAAACTCATGCTAGGCATATGTGCGTGCATGCCCAAGATCCCGAGAGGAGAATGGAAAAGAAAGGATTGTGGCATGGCCATCACCCCTGGAGGGTGATTTCTCACTTTCTATTTCTCTGTCCCTTTGGCGAACACACATGCCCTATAACAAAAAAACTCTCTTAAAAAAATAGGGACCAACAGTTAGCTTAATGGCTATGTCGCTGGACTCCCATGTAGTCGACTGTGGATTGAGTCCCAGTCCCGGTGGCTTAAACTCACGCCGGGCGCATGTGTGTGCGTGCCCAAAATCCCAAGAGGAGAATGGAGGAGAAGGGATTGTGGTGTGGCCATCCTCCCTGGGTGGTGGGGAGTTGTGATTTCTTGCTTTCTGTCTCTCTCTGTCTCTGTCTTTCTGATAAGCGCATGCACCCTATAGGAAAAACCTTTCAAAAAAAAGGGTACAATGGATTAAGGGACTATGCTAGCATCTACCATAGTGCCCTAAATAGTTGTTGGTTGGGTGAGTCCTATACAGATGAAGCATTCTTTATGATTCCTGTTGCTTGATTATGAGTCAAATGCATCAACATGAACCATAGAACACTTTCAAAATTAATTTTGGCAATAAGAACCCATAGTTTTTTCTTCATTTTTACTTATTTGAGTTTAAAGTATAAGAATAGAAAACACTTTTTTGTGTGCGTTTTTGATTTGATAGTGGCAAATATGCCTAGATTTTTCTATCCCAAATTAAAATGTAACGTTTTTGGTAGAAAATATAAATTAAAACAGATAAAAAAGATAAGTCTCATACTGATTATATTTTTTTCTGTTGAAATCCTGTTGGTTAGACTACTTTGCTGTTGTTATCAAGCTGATGGTATTTAATGTCTTGTGGGTTATAGAATTTCAACTGTTACTTGCTCTCACATTGAATATTTGCTTCCAAATCACTACGATTACATGACAGCTTCCATGAGAGAATGAACAGTTCTATCAACAATGTAGTAAAACAGAATATAAGTCTTGCTAAGTAGGATGGTTTATCTTTATGCAGAGTGGAGATGTGGTTGGCAGTTGCTTTAGATTCTTGAACAATGTTAAGAGTATTGCTATCGGTGTAGCTGGAGAAAGAGCAATGAAAATAAAAATGAATCTATAAAGTATAAAACCTAGGAGGCACGTGATGAAAGGAAGGTCTACATGTTTAACTCTAGGGGGGTGAGATAAATGTGAAAGAATATGGACCTATTTAAACTTTTTTTTATAGGGATTTTTGCTAGAGGGCACATGCGCTCCTGGAGAAACAGAGAGAGACAGAAAGTGAGAAATCACACCCCCCGGGGGGGGATGACTACACCGCAGTCCCTTCTCCTCTGTTCTCTTCTCGGGGTTTTGGGCACATATACACACATGCCTGGTGTGAGTTTGAAGCCACCGACTTTGAGACTCGAACCAGTGTTGGCCATGTGGACCTATTTTAGAAATGGAGCAAAACAGCAGAGTAAAGAGTTAAGGGAGGTGGTCAGAAGCAATCCTTAAGGAAGGCTTTTGAATGCTGCTCAGTAGAAAAGGAGGGAGTGGAGAGGAAGCTTATTAAATTTTGAAGTGCAGATGTGAGTTTGGGTGCTTAGGAAGAGAGTCTAGTTTAAGAACTTGCTGAGTAGGGAACCTATAGTTGGAGACATTGTTACTTTAAGTAGTTTCAAGAATTTTTTTAAGAATCATTTACCAGGTCATTGGTAAAGTCATGATGTATTTTTCTATGCAAAAATGAGTCATGCCTTTCCTAATGGCCCAATATTTAATTTCATTTGTCATTATTATTATTTTTAATTTGAACAGAGAGAGACAGAGAGAGAGAAAGTGAGAAAGCAAGTTGCCAGGTCAGGGGCTAGAACCTCCATTCAGTCATGTGGGAGTCCAGTGCCTTGACCACCACACCACCTGCTGACCCATGGTGGTTACTTTTTAATTAGAAGTTTTCTTTTTTTAATTTAATTAATTTTTTAAATTAATTTTTGTTTTTTTGTTTGTTTCTGCTATAGGGTGTGTGCACTCACCAGAGAAAGGCAGATGGTGGGGGGAATGAGAAATCACTCCCCAGGGCAGATGGCCATGCTACAATCACTTCTCTATTCTCCTCTTGGAATTTTGGGATTTTTGAATTCCCATGCCCAGCGTGATTCTCAAGCCACTGGGTTTAAGACTTGAATTGCACAACTGGCCATGTGGGATCCAATGCCTTAACCTCCATGCCACTTCCTGACCCCTCGTAAATTTCTACCATGAATGAGAGAGACAGAGAAAGAGAGACAATGAGAATCCCCGATAGGATCCTAATGTGAAGGGCTGTATCTTCAAAGCAGCTCCTGAATGAAACAGGAATATGTGCTTATGTGACTCATCCTTGAGTGTTTTCCCCTGTATTTCAGACATAAGATGATGTGGTGTAAAGAGATTCAGG
>NW_006204563.1:3120140-3121787 GCF_000334495.1 Tupaia belangeri chinensis
TCTCTTTCCTGCCAGGCTGCTCATGACCTCTGCCAGCTCCATCTTTTCCTTCATTTGCCTGTTTTGGTTGGAGTTCTGGACTCTTTGGGAGTTTATAGAACAGGAGTCATTGAAACTCGTTTTTTCCCAAATGGAACAAGTGTCTTAACTGAGGTCAGGCCAACACCTAGTGTGACAGAATCTTCCCTCATCCTCCCTGGCACAGAGAGAGCGTCCACTGGGAGAAAGCTAATGCCCAGTTGGAGGACAGCACAGTGGCTCCTTTGCCAAGCTGCATTGGTTCCAAGCCAGATGGCAACCTAGTGGGTGAACTTTTGGTTCTGGCCTTCCCTCAGCCTCCTCAGGTCTAGGATGAAATGCCCAACTGTCCTTTCCTTTGCAGAAGTGACCCTATGGAAACAGCAGTTGCTTTCACCATTTCTTACTATTTACATAATTTTCTTTAAATTTGTAACTGTTCTATACCAGTATGACTTTACTGGTTATGTGACAGCTTCATATTGCTTGATAAAATTCAGGAATGGCGTCTATTTAACACCAAACCCTTTTAAGTATAAAGAGCTTCTGGAGTGATTGTGGGAGAGAAAGTGGGAAGATAGTATAGTTCATGTACTATGTATAATTATTTTGATCACTCAAAGTTCTTTTATGGAGATTTGCATGAATTACATAGTTTTAGTACATTTTACTTTTAGTCACTTTCTGGCACAGACATCAATGAGCATCCAAGATCTTCCTCGAGTGGAAATATATCCACTGAATCTGATAGCCCTTATGCTTTTGTGCCTGGATTGTACTGCAAGGTTAGGGTGGTTCATCGAAATCATGTAATTGCATTTGTAGCTGTTATCATTGGTTTTCCAGTCTTAATGTGGTTGGAAGTCTTATGAGAAAATCAAGAATGAATTCTGAGAAAGGAACCCAGATGTGGTCACTTCACAGAGCTTCATCTGTGTGGGTCCTCCATTTTAATTTTCTTTGCTTTCTCTGATTTTGGTCATTCCTATTAGAATATTATATTTCATTTGTGCTTTAAATTTTTTTGAATGTAATAGGAAAAGCCCAAAAGCTTTATTGATAATGATACTGAAGCACACAAATATTTCTAAACAAAGCTTACTGACTTTGGCTTGTGAGGAGAGAAAATACTTCTAGCTGTTGCTCAGACTGTGGCCTCTTGTTCATCCCTGGGTTCACAACTTGAAGATCTATCCGGATTTCGTAAGGATCCTGTTACTGCCTGAGTCACATTTCTCTCAGACACAGTGCTATAAATAAATGATGGTTAGCCTACAGAGGCCTCTTCCACCATTATGTGACTGAAGTGATGCAACTAATATTGCTGATGTCATTAGAAAAGGAATGATTCTTGCTTTGCCTTCCTCATTGGATTTATTTTATTTTATTTTATTTTTTTTATTTATTAATTCACTTTACACCATCACAACACACAAATGAATTTTCCATCCAAAATACACTGTGCATTGTCTCAATCAAGTACATCCACATATATGTTCTCAGCAAATAATTTTCCAATTCTTACGTCCTGCATACCTTGCCCTTTGTCTTGCCATCCCTGATTCCCCATCCCCCACCCTCTGCTATGTCCCACCTTCCCCCCCCCTTTTTCCCTGGCATCCATGGTTG